>NW_027397124.1:541452-543272 GCF_003265705.2 Callorhinus ursinus | reverse complement strand
GTTTCTTCTAACAGATCAAAATATACCCTAAATCACTAGTGTATGGCTTTGTTCTAGTCTCCTGCCTGATCACATTCTCTCCCTTTTTCCTTTTTTTTCTTTTCTTAAATCTTCTTTCTTTTTTCAAACAACTTATCTTACCAAGTCCTTTTATAAAACCTTTTATAATTTTCATCTTTACAGTCATCTTCCATCCCTTCATTGTATCAACCCTTATTTTGTACATATATGTCTTTCTTCCTTTAAAATTTTAGGAGGCACTTTTTTCTAACAGACCAAAATACGCCCAAAATCTAGTGTGTGGCACTGATCTATGCCCTAGCCTGATCATATTTGATCATATTCTGCTATTTTTGTATTGTTTTGTTTTTGTTTTTATCTTCTTTTCCCCTGGTTTCAGGTCTTTTCTGATTTGTATACAGTATATTTGCTGGGGACGTTGTAAACCTGTTAGCGTTTCGTTCTCGCATTCATCTATTCTCCTCTGGACAAAATGACAAGACGAAAGAAATCACCTCAGCAAAAAGAACAAGAGGTACTACCATCAGCCAGGGACCTACTCAATACAGACATTAGTATGATGTCGGACCTAGAGTTCAGAAACATGACTTTAAAGATACTAGCTGGGCTTGAAAAAAGCGTGGAAGTTATTAGAGAAACCCTTTCTGGAGAAATAAAAGAACTAAAATCTAACCAAATCGAAATCAAAAAGGCTATTGATGAGGTGCAATCCAAAATGGGGGCACTAACTGCTAGGATAAATGAGGCAGAAGAGAGAATCAGCGATATAGAAGACCAAATGATGGAAAATAAAGAGGCTGAGAAAAAGAGAGAGAAACAACTACAGGATCACGAGGGCAGAATTCGAGAGATAAGTGATACGATAAGACGAAACAACATTAGAATAATTGGGATCCCAGAAGAAGAAGAAGAGAGAGAGAGGGGGGCAGAAGGTATATTGGAGCAAATTATAGCAGAAAACTTCCCTAATGTGAGGAAGGAAACAGGCATTAAAATCCAGGAGGCACAGAGAACCCCTCTCAAAATCAATAAAAATAGGTCAACACCCCGACATCTAATAGTAAAACTTACGAGTCTCAGAGACAAAGAGAAAATCCTGAAAGCAGCTCGGGAGAAGAGATATGTAACCTACAATGGTAGAAACATTAGATTGGCAACAGACCTATCCACAGAGACGTGGCAGGCCAGAAAGGACTGGCAAGATATCTTCAGAGCACTAAACGAGAAAAATATGCAGCCAAGAATACTATATCCAGCTAGGCTATCACTGAAAATAGAAGGAGAGATAAAAAGCTTCCAGAACAAACAAAACTAAAGGAATTTGCAAACACGAAACCAGCCCTCCAAGAAATATTGAGAGGGGTCCTCTAAGCAAAGAGAGAACCTAAAAGCAGCAAAGAGCAGAAACAAACACAGACAACAGACAGTTAACAGTCACCTTACAGGTAATACAATGGCACTAAATTCATACCTTTCAGTAGTTACCCTGAATGTAAATGGGCTCAATGCCCCAATCAAAAGACACAGGCTATCAGATTGGATTAAAAAACAAGACCCATCCATATGCTGTCTGCAAGAGACTCATTTTAGACGCAAAGACACCCCCAGATTGAAAGTGAGGGGGTGGAAAACCATTTACCATGCTAATGGACACCAAAAGAAAGCTGGGGTGGCAATCCTTATATCAGACAAACTAGATTTTAAAACAAAGACTGTAATAAGAGATGAGGAAGGACATTATATCCTACTTAAAGGGTCTATCCAACAAGAAGATCTAACAATTGTAAATATCTATGCCC
>NW_027397124.1:470339-531452 GCF_003265705.2 Callorhinus ursinus | reverse complement strand
TTTGACAAAGCAGGAAAGAATGTCCAATGGCAAAAAGACAGTCTCTTCAACAAATGGTGTTGGGAAAATTGGACAGCCACATGCAGAAGAATGAAACTGGACCATTTCCTTACACCACACACAAGAATAGACTCCAAATGGTTGAAAGACCTAAACGTGAGACAGGAGTCCATCCAAATCCTAAAGGAGAACACAGGTAGCAACCTTTTCGACCTTAGCCGCAGCAACTTCTTCCTAGAAACATCGCCAAAGGCACGGGAAGCCAGGGCAAAAATGAACTATTGGGATTTCATCAAGATAAAAAGCTTTTGCACAGCAAAAGAAACAGTCCACAAAACCAAAAGACAACCGACAGAATGGGAGAAAATATTTGCAAACGACATATCAGATAAAGGGCTAGTATCCAAAATCTATAAAGAACTTATCAAACTCAACACCCAAAGAACAAATAATCCAATCAAGAAATGGGCAGAAGACATGAACAGACATTTCTCCAAAGAAGACATCCAAATGGCCAACAGGCACATGAAAAAGTGCTCAACATCGCTCGGCATCAGGGAAATCCAAATCAAAACCTCAATGAGATACCACCTCACACCCGTCAGAATGGCTAAAATTAACAAGTCAGGGAACGACAGATGTTGGCGGGGATGTGGAGAAAGGGGAACCCTCCTACACTGTTGGTGGGAATGCAAGCTGGTGCAACCCCTCTGGAAAACAGTATGGAGGTTCCTCAAACAGTTGAAATTAGAGCTACCGTTCGATCCAGCAATTGCACTACTGGGTATTTACCACAAAGATACAAATGTAGGGACCCGAAGGGGTACATGTACCCCAATGTTTATAGCAGCAATGTCCACAATAGCCAAACTGTGGAAAGAGCCAAGATGCCCATCGACAGATGAATGGATAAAGAAGAGGTGGTATATATACACAATGGAATATTATGCAGCCATCAAAAGGAATGAGATCTTGCCATTTGCAACGACGTGGATGGAACTGGAGGGTGTTATGCTGAGTGAAATAAGTCAATCAGAGAAAGACATGTATCACATGACCTCACTGATATGAGGAATTCTTAATCTCAGGAAACAAACTGAGTGTTACTGGAGTGGTTGGGGGTGGGAGGGATGGGATGGCTGGGTGATAGACATTGGGGAGGGTATGTGCTACGGTGAGCGCTGTGAATTGTGCAAGACTGTTGAATCACAGATCTGTACTTCTGAAACAAATAATGCAACATATTTTAAGAAAAAAGGAAAAGAAGAAGATAACAGGAGAGGAAGAAAAGGGGAGTATGTCAGAGGGGGAGACGAACCATGAGAGATGATGGACTCTGAAAAACAAACTGAGGGTTCTAGAGGGTAGGGGGGTGGGGGGATGGGTTAGCCTGGTGATGGGTATTGAGGAGGGCACGTTTTGCATGGTGCACTGGTGTTATGAACAAACAATGAATCATGGAACACTGCATCAAAAACTAATGATGTAATATATGGTGATTAACATAACAATAAAAAATTAAAAAAAAAAAAAAAGAAAGTCTTAAGTACAGAGAATAAACAGATTTGATGGAGTGGTGGTGAGTGGGGGAAGGGCGAAATGGGTGATGGATGTTGAGGAGGGCACTTGTTGTGGTGAGCACTGGGTGTTACATGAAAGTGATGAATCACTAAATTCTACTCCTGAAACCAATATTACACTATATATTAACTAACTAGAATTTAAATAACAACTTGAAATAACAACAAGAACTGATATAACTCAACACCCAAAATAAAAATTGTCTAATTAAAAATGCGCAGAAGACATGAACAGACATTTCTGCAAAGAAGACATGCAGATGACAAACAGACCCATGAAAAGATGTTCAATGTCACTCATCATTAAGGAAATGCAAACCAAACCAAAATGAGCTGTCACCCCACACCTCTCAGAATGGCTAAAATCAAAAACACCAGAAATGGGAATGCCAGGTTGGCTCAGTTGGTAGAGCATGTGACTCTTGATCTCAGGGTTGTAAGTTTGAGCCCCAGGTTGGGTGTAAAGATTACTTAAAAGTAAAATCTTAAAAATAAAACAAAGGAGTTGAAGACGGTGGAGAAGTGGGGGACTCCGTTTCAACTGGTCCCCTGAATTTAGCTAGATATCTACCAAGCCAACTCTGAACAACCACAAAATCAGCCCAAGATATTAGATTATATGTCTGGATCTCTTTGGGGGCAGAGGATCATCAGTCGAGAGGTGGGAAAAATGGAGTTGGGATTGCTTGGACAGATGTCAGAGGATAAACAGAAGGGGGAGAGGACCGCCAGAAGCTAGCCTTTGGGAAAAAATACCCCAGTGCAAAAGTGTCCTGCGCCTGGGGACCAGCGATAGCTTGGGGAGTGGTGGCCAAGGGACGGGAAGCGACTGATAACAGCGCTCAAACAGAACATGGGCTTAATGGGCAAACACTGAGACCCGTAGCCACAGCGCCACCAGCCACTGCCTGTGCCGGAACCCATGTGGTTCCAGCATGGACTGGGGCGGCCACAGCTGCTGCCCGTGCCAGGGAGGACCCCAACAGAGGCCTGAGCCCACGAAAACGGGGCTGGAGGTGGCTGCTGCCGCCTGGCACCCTAGAGGACCTGGCTTGGAACTGTGACCGCAGAACCAGGGACCTGCCACTGCTCCCGCTGTAGCCCGGGCCCGCCCAGTCCAGGATCGCTCACGGTTTTGGTGGCACAGGGGGCAGAGACAAGCGGGATCGGGGTCCACCGCTGAGGTGATAGCTGGGAGTGTGCACTGCCTGCGGGAGGCTGCGGGTTTCAGGAGAGTTTATGGAAAGGGAGACTGTGTGTTCTGGAGGATTCAGAGAGGAGCAGACTGTGGCTTCTCTCTTCTGGGGTGGCGGTCTGGCTGCAGAAATTTTCCTTTGCTCTGACCTTCCAAAAAGGCATGAAAGCCGCCAGAGAACAAAAGCCCAAAAACCAATTTCCACGGAGCCCAGCCCCTTGATAGGGGGCAGGGCAATTCTGCCCAAGCAGGATTCCCTGATAAACAATGTGGCCAGCCCCTTCCCCAGAAGACAAGTTGGAAGAACAAGGGGACAACAACCCTAGGGTCCCCATAAAACTGTAAAACCCCAATACCAAGGGAAAATTAGTATATTAAGCTCCTGGTGTTGACTCATGCCCTGTGTATTCTTTTTTACATTTTTTTATTTTATTATGTTATATTAATCACCATACATTACATCATTAGTTTTTGATGTAGTGTTCCATGATTCATTGTTTGCATATAACAACCAGTGCTCCATTCAGTGTGTCCTCTTTAATATCCATCCTCCCACACCCCTCCCCTCTAGAACTCTCAGTTTCTTTCTAAGAGTCCATAGTCTCTCATGGTTCATCTCCCCCTCCAATACCCCCCCCCTTCATTTTTCCCTTCCTACTATCTTCTTTTTTTTTTTAACATACTATGTATTATTTGTTTCAGAGGTACAGGTCTGTGATTCAACAGTCTTACACAATTCACAGCACTCACCATAGCACGTGCATTCTCCAAAGTCTATCACCCAGCCACCCTACCCCTCCCACTTCCCATCACTCCAGCAACACTTAGTTTGTTTCCTAAGATTAAGAATTCCTCATATCAGTGAGATCATATAATACAGGTCTTCCTCTGATTGACTTATTTCGCTCAACATAATACCCTCCAGTTCCATCCACATCGTTGCAAATGGCAAGATTTCATTCCTTTTGATGGCTGCATAATATTCCATTGTATATTATATATACCATATCTTCTTTATCCATTCATCTGTCCATGTAAATCTTGACTCTTTCCCTAGTTTGTCTATTATGGACATTGCTGCTATAACCATTGGGGTGCATGTAACCCTTCAGATCACTACATTTGTATCCTTGGGGTAAATACCCAGTAGTGCAATTGCTGGGTCGTGTGGTAGCTCTATTTTCAACTTTTTGAGGAACATCCATACTGTTTTCCAGAGTGGCTGCACCAGTTTGCATTCCCACCAACAGTTTGGAGGGTTCTCCTTTCTCCGCATCTATGCCAACATCTGTCATTTCCTGACTTGTTGATTTTAGCCATTCTGACTGGTGTGAGGTGTATCTCATTTAGGTTTTGATTTGGATTACCCTGATGCCAAGCAATGTTCAGCACTTTTTCATGTGTCTGTTGGCCATTTGGATGTCTTCTTTGGAAAAATGTCTGTTCATGTCTTCTGCCCATTTCTTGATTGGATTATTTGTCCTTGGGGTGTTGAGTTTGATAAGTTCTTTATGGATTTTGGATACTAGCCCTTTATCGGATATGTCATTTGCAAATATTTTCTCCCATTCTGTCGGTTGTCTTTTGGTTTTGTGGACTGTTTCCTTGGCTGTGCAAAAGCTATTTATCTTGATGAAGTCCCAATAGTTCATTTTTGCCCTTGCTTCCCTTGCCTTTGGTGATGTTTCTAGGAAGAAGTTGCTGCGGCTGAGGTCGAAGAGGTTGCTGCCTGTGTTCTCCTCTAGGATTTTGATGGACTTCTGTCTCACATTGAGGTCTTTCAACCATTTTGTGTCTATTTTTCTGTGTGGTTTAAGGAAATGGTCCAGTTTCTTGGTCCATTGGTCCAGCAGTCCATTCTTCATGTGGCTGTCCAGTTTTCCCAGAACCAGTTGTTGAAGAGACTGTCTTTTTTCCTTTGGACATTCTTTCCTGTTTTGTCGAAATTAGCTGACCATAGAGTTGAGGGTCCATTTCTGGACTCTGTATTCTGTTCCATTGATCTATGTGTCTGCTTTTGTGCCAGTACCATACTGTCTTGATGATGACAGCTTTGTAATAGAGCGGGAAGTCCGGAATTGTGATGCCACCAGCTTTGATTTTCTTTTTCACCATTCCTCTGGCTATTCGGGGTCTTTTCTGGTTCCATACAACTTTTAGGATTATTTGTTCCATTTCTTTGAAAAATGTGGATGGTATTCGATGGGGATTGTACTAAATCTGTAGATTGCTCTAGGTAGCATTGACATCTTCTCAATATTTGTTCTTCCAATCCATGAGCATGGAACGTTGTTCCATTTCTTTGTGTCTTCCTCAATTTCTTTATGAGTATTTTATAGTTTTCTGAGTACAAATTCTTTGCCTCCTTGGTTAGACTTATTCCTAGGTATCTTATGGTTTTGGGTGCAGTTGTAAATGGGATCGACTCTTTAATTTGTCTCTCTTCTGTCTTGTTGTTGGTGTATAGGAATGTCACTGATTTCTGTGCATTGATTTTATATCCTGCCACTTTACTGAATTTCTGTATGAGTTCTAGCAGTTTTGGGGTGGAATTTTTTTTAAGATTTTTTTTATTTATTTGACAGAGAGAGACACAGCGAGAGAGGGAACACAAGCAGGGATAGTGGGAGAGGGGGAGGCAGGCTTCCCGCTGAGCAGGGAGCCTGATGCAGGGCTTGATCCCAGGACCCTGGGACTGGGACTATGACCTGAGCCAAAAGCAAACGCTTAACCATCTAAGCCACCCAGGCGCCCCTGGGGCGGAATTTTTCGGGTTTTCCACAAAAGTATTATGTCATCTGCAAAGAGTGAGAGTTTGACTTCTTTGCCAGTTTGGATGCCTTTTATTTTTTTGTTCTCTGATTGCTGTGGATAGGAGTTCTACTACTATGTTGAATAGCAGTGGTGATAGTGGACATCCCTGCCGCATTCTTGACCTTAGGGGGAAAGCTCTCAGTATTTTCCCATTGAGAATGATATTCACTGTAGGTTTTTCACAGATGGCTTTTATGATATTGAGGTATGTACCCTCTATCCCTATACTCTGAAGAGTTTTGATCAAGAAAGGATGCTGTACTTTGTCAAATGCTTTTCCTGCATCTATTGAGAGGATCATATGGTTCTTGTTCTTTCTTTTATTAATGTATTGTATCACATTGATTGATTTGCAGATATTGAAACAACCTTGCAGCCCAAGAATAAATCCCACTTGGTCATGGTGAATAATCCTTTTAATGTACTGTTCGATCCTATTGGCTTGTATTTTGGTGAGAATTTTTGCATCCATGTTCATCAAGGATATTGGTCTGTAATTCTCCTTTTTGATGGGGTTTTTGTCTGGTTTTGGGATCAAGGTAACGGTGGCCTCATAAAATGAGCTTGGAAGTTTTGCTTCCATTTCCATTTTTTGGAACAGTTTCAGAAGAATAGGCATTAATTCTTCTTTAAATGTTTGGTAGAATTCCCCTGAGAAACCATCTGGCCCTGGGTTCTTGTTTTTTGGGAGATATTTGATAACTGCTACAATTTCCTTAGTGTTTTTGGGTCTGTTCAGGTTTTCTATTTCTTCTTGGTTCAGTTTTGGAAGTTGAGACATCTCTAGGAATGCATCCATTTCTTCCAGATTATCTAATTTTCTGGCATAGAGTTGCTCATAATATGTTCTGCTAATTGTTTGTATTTCTTTGGTGTTGGTTGTGATCTGTCCTGTTTCATTCATGATTTTATTTATTTGGGTCATTTCTGTTTTCTTTTTGATAAGTCTGGCCAGGGGTTTATCAGTCTTGTTAATTCAAAGAACCAGCTCCTAGTTTCGTTGATCTGTTCTACCATTCTTTTGGTTTCTATTTCATTGGTTTCTGCTCTGATCTTTATTATATCTCTTCTCCTGCTGGGTTTAGGCTTTATTTGCAGTTCTTTCTCCAGCTCCTTTAGGTGTAGGGTTAGGTTGTGTATTTGCGAACTTTCTTGCCTTTTTTGTTTCTTGAGAAAGGCTTGTATTGTTATATACTTTCCTCTTAGGACTGCCTTTGCTGCATCCCAAAGATTTTGAACAGTTGTGTTATCATTTTCATTGGTTTCCATGAATTTTTTTAGTTCTTTAATTTCTTGGTTGACCCATTCATTCTTTAGTAGGATGCCCTTTAGCTTCCATGTATTTGAGTTCTTTCCCACTTTCCTCTTTTGATTGAGTTCTAGTTTCAAAGCATTGTGGTCTGAAAATATGCAGGGAGTGTTCCCAATTTTTGGTACCGGTTGAGACCTGATTTGTGACCTAAGATGTGATCTATTCTGGAGACTGTTCCATGGGCAACCGAGAAAAATGTGTATTCTGTTGCTTTGGGATGGAATGTTCTGAATATATCTGTCAAGTCCATTTGGTCCAGTGTGTTATTTAAAGTCTTTATTTCCTTGTTGATCTTTTGCTTAGATGATCTGTCCATTTCAGTGAGGGCAGTGTTAAAGTCCCCCACTATTATTGTATTGATGTCAATGTGTTTATTTGCTTTTGTTATTAATTGGCTTATATAATTGGCTGCTCCCATATTAGGGGCATAGATATTTACAATTGTTAAATCTTGTTTGTAGGATCCTTTAAGTAGGATATAGCATCCTTCCTCAACTCTTACTATAGTCATTGGTTTAAAATCTAATTTGTGTGATATAAGGATTGCCACCCTAGCTTTCTTCCGGTGTCCAATAGCATGGTAAATTGTTTTCCACCCCTCACTTTCAATCTGGGGGAGTCTTTGGCTCTAAAATTCATCTCTTGCACACAGCATATCTATAGGTCTTTTTTTTAAATTTTATTATGTTATGTTAGTCACCATACAATACATCATTAGTTTTTGATGTGGTGATCCACAATCCATTGTTTTCATATAAACCCATTGCTCCATGCAGTACGTGCCCTCCTTAATACCCATCACTGGGCTAACCAATCTCCCTTCTCTCCTCCCCTCTAAAACCCTGTTTGTTTTTCAGAGTCCATAGTCTCTCATGGTTCCTCTCTCCCTCCAACTCCCTCCCCCCATTTTTCCCTTCCTTCTCCTAGTGTCTTCCATGTAATTCCTTATGTTCCACAAATAAGTGAAACCATATGATTATTGACTTTCTCTGCTTGACTTATTTCACTCAGCATAATCTCCTCCAGTCCCATCCATGTTGATGTAAAAGTTGGGTATTCATCCTTTCTGATGGCTGAGTACTATTCCATTAAATATATGGACCACATCTTCTTTATCCATTTATCTGTCGAAGGGCATCCGGCCCTTTCCACATTTTGGCTATTGCGGACATTGCTGCTATGAACATTGGGGTGGATATGGCCCTTCTTTTCACTACATCTGTGTCTTTGGGGTAAATACCCAGGAGTGCAATTGCTGGGTCCTAGGTAGCTCTATTTTTAATTTTTTGAGGAACCTCCACACTGTTTTCCAAAGTGGCTGTACCAACTTGCATTCCCACCAACAGTGTAAGAGGGCTCCCCTTTCTCCACAATCTCTCCAACATTTGTTGTTTCTTTCCCTGTCCATTTTTGCCATTCTAACTGGTGTAAGGTGGTTTTTCAATGTGGTTTTGATTAAAAAACCTCTCTAAAACTTCTTTAGAGAAGTTTTTTTTTTCCTTAAATCTTCTGCCCACTTTTTGACTTGATTATTTGTTTTTTGGGTGTTGAGTTTGAGAAGTTCTTTATAGATCTTGCATACCAGCCCTTTATCTGTAGTGTCATTTGCAAATATCTTCTCCCATTCTATGGGTTGCTTCTTTGTTTTGTTGACTGTTTCCTTTGCTGTGCAGAAGCTTCTTATCTTGGTGAAGTCCCAAAAGTTCATTTTTGCTTTTGTTTCACTAGCTTTTGGAGATGTATCTTGAAAGAAGTTGCTGTGGGCGATGTCAAAGAGGTTACTGCCTACGTACTTCTCTAGGATTTTGATGGATTCCTGTCTCACATTGAGGTCTTTCATCCACTTTGAGTGTATGTGTGTGAATGGTGTTAGAGAATGGTCGAGTTTCATTCTTCTGCATGTGGCTGCCAATTTTCCTTGCACCATTTATTGAAGAGACTGTCTTTTTTCCATTGCATGTTTTTTCCTGCTTTGTCAAAGATTATTTGACCATAGAGTTGAAGGTCCATATCTGGGTTCTCTATTCTGTTCCATTGGTCTACATGTCTGTTTTTGTGCCAGTACCATGCTGTCTTGGTGATATTTGTAATATAGCTTGAAATCGGGCAACGTGATGCCCCCAGCTTTGTTTTTCTTTTTCAACATTTCCTTGGCATTTCGTTGTCTTTTCTGAGTCCATACAAATTTTAAGGTTTTTGTTTGTTCCAGCACGTTGAAAAATGTTATTGGAATTTTGATTGGGATGGCATTGAAGGTATAGATTGCTCTGGGTAGCATAGACATTTTAACAATGTTTATTCTTCCCATCCATGAGCATGGAATATTTTTCCATCTTTTTTGTGTCTTCTTCAATTTCTTTCATGAGTTTTCTGTGTTTCCTAGGGTATAGATCCTTTACCTCTTTGGTTAGATTTATTCCAAGGTATCTTATGGGTTTTGGTGCTATTGTAAATGAATCATTTCTCTAATTTCTCTTTTTAGAGTTGCGTTGTTAGTGTATAAGAAAGCAACTGATTTCTGTGCATTGATTTTGTATCCTGCCACATTACTGAATTGCTGTATGAGTTCTAGTAACTTGGGGGTGGAGTCTTTGGGTTTTCCACATAAAATATCATGTCGTCTGCGAAAAGAGAGTTTGACTTCTTCTTTGCCAGTTTGAATACCTTTTATTTCTTTTTGTTGTCGGATTGCTGTTGCTAGGACTTCTAGTACTATGTTGAACAATAGTGGTGAGAGTGGGCATCCTTGACGTGTTCCTGATCTTAAGGGAAAGGCTCTCAGTTTTTCCCCATTAAGGATGATATTCGCTGTGGGTTTTTCATAGATGGATTTTATGAACTTGAGGAATATTCCCTCTATCTCTATACTCTGAAGAGTTTTAATCAGGAAAGAATGCTGTATTTTGTCAAATGCTTTTTCTGCATCAATTGAGAAGACCATATGTTTCTTCTCCCTCCTCTTATTAATGTGTTCTATCACATTGATTGATTTGCGAATGTTGAAACACCCTTGCATTCTGGGGATAAATCCCACTTGGTCATAGTGGATGATCCTTTTAATGTATTGTTGGATCCTACTAGCTAGGATTTTGTTGAGGATTTTGGAATCCATATTCATCAGGGATATTTGTCTGAAATTCTCCTTTTTGATGGGGTCTTTGCCTGGTTTGGGGATTAAGGAAATGCTGGCCTCATAGAATGAGTTTGGAAGTTTTCCTTCTCTTTCTATTTTTTGAAACATCTTCAGTAAAATAGGTATTATTTCTTCTTTGAATGTTTGGTAGAATCCCCCAGGGAATCCATCAGGCCCTGGACTCTTGTTTTTTGGGAGGTTTTTGATCACTGTTTCAATCTCGTTCCTGGTTATTGGCCTCTTCAGGTTGTCAATTTCTTCCTGTTTCAGTCTTGGCAGCTTATAGGTTTCTAGAAAGGCCTCCATTTCATCCAGATTGATCAGTTTATTGGCATATAGTTGTTGATAATAATTTCTAATAATTGTTTCTATTTCCTTGGTGTTAGTAGTGATCTCTCCCCTTTCATTCATAATTTTCTTAATTGGGTCCTTTCTCTTTTCTTTTGGATAATTCTGACAGTCATTTATCGATCTTATTAATTCTTTCAAAGAACCAACTTCTAGTTTCGTTGATCTGATCTACTGTATTTCTGGTTTCTAATTCATTGATCTCTGCTTTAATTTTAATTATGTCTCTTCTAATGCATGGCTGAGGCATCGTTTGTTGTTTTTTCTCTAGTTCTTTATGGTGTAGAGTTAGTTGGTGAATTTGGGTTTTCTGGGTTGGTTTTTTTTTTTTTTTTTGAGTGAGGCTTGGATGGCTATATATTTCCCCATTAGTACCGCCTTTGCAGTATCCCATAGGTTTTGGACTGATGCGTTTTCATTCTCAATGATTTCCATGAATTGTTTAAATTCTTTGATTTCCTGGTTGACTCAAACATTCTTGAGCAGAGTGGTCTTTAGCTTCCAAGTGTTTGAATTTCTGCCAAATTTTTTCTTGTGATTGAGTTCCAGTTTTAAATCATTGTGGTCTGAGAATACACAGGGAATAATCTCAATCTTTTGGTATTGGTTGAGACCTAATTTGTGACCTAGTATGTGGTCTATTCTGGAGAAAGTTCCATGTGACCTCAAGAAGAATGAATATTCTGTTGTTTTAGGGTGGAATGTTCTGTAAATATCTATGAGGTCCATCTGATCCAGTGTATCATTCAAAGCTCTTGTTTCCTTGTTGATTTTCTGCTTAGATGATCTGTCCATTGCTGAAAGTGGAGTATTGAGGTCTCCTACAATTAATGTATTGTTATCAATATGACTCTTTATTTTGGTTAACAGTTGGCTTATCTAGATGGCTGCTCCCATGTTGGGGCATAGATATTTACAATTGTTAGATCTTCTTGTTGGATAGACCCTTTAAGGATGATATAGTGTCCTTCTGTGTCTCTAATTACAGACTTTAGTTTAAAATCTAATTTGTCTGATATAAGAATTGCTACCCAAGCTTTCTTTTGAGGTCCGCTGGCATAGAAGATGTATCTCCATCCCTTCACTTTCAGTCTGGATGTATCTTTGGTTTCAAAATGAGTCTCTTGTAGGCAGCATATGGTTGGATCCTGTCTTTTTATCCAATCTGCAACCATTTAGGCCATTCACTTTGAGAGTGATTATTGAAAGATATGAATTGTCACCACGTTGCCTGTGAAGACTTTCTTTTTATAGATTGTCCCTGTAAATTTCTGTTGTATATCACTCTTGGGGTCTTCCTCTGTTTATAGAATCCCCCTTAATATTTCTTGCAGGGCCGGCTTAGTGGTCACATATTCTTTCAATTTCTGCCAGTTGTGGAAGTTCTGCATCTCTCCATCCATTCTAAATGAAAGTCTTGCTGGATAAAGTATTCTTGGCTTGTATGTTCTTCTCATTTAGTATCCTGAATATGTCTTGCCAGGCCTTTCTGGCTTGCCAGGTCTCTGTGGATAGGTCTGAAGTTATTCTGATGTTCCTCCCTCTTTACGTAAAGAATCTCTTCCCCCTAACTGCCCTTAAGATGGTTTCCTTGGTTCTAAGATTTGCAGATTTTACTATTACATGCCAGGGTGTTGGCCTGTTTTCCTTGATCTTGGGAGGGGTCCTCTCTGCCTCTAGGACATGAATGTTTGTTTCATTCCCCAGATTAGGGAAGTTCTCAGCTACGTTTTGCTCAAATACATCTTCTAGTCCTCTCTCTCTCTCCACTTCCTCTGGGATTCCAATTATTCTGACATTGGAATGCTTCATGGTGTCACTTATTTCTCTAATTCTATTTTCATGGATTCTGTGTTGTTTTTCCCCCTGGCTTCCTCTTTTCCCTTTTTATCTATTATATGATCTTCCAGGTCGCTTATTCGTTCTTCTGCTCAGTTACCCTAGCTGTTAGATTATCTAAATTGGATTGGAACTCATTGATAGCATTTTTAAGTTCTGCCAATTCAGCTTTCATTTCTGCCCTTAGAGACTTTATGTTGCCATTAATAGATTTCTCCATTCTAGCTATTTTCTTCACAGTTGCTACCCTGAATTCCAACTCCGACATCTTGATTATATCTGCATCAATTTGTAAACCTGCAACATAACTCATAATCTCTGAGTCTTTTCTATTTTGGGGGCTCCTTCTCTTAGTCATTTTGTTGATGGGTATTTGAGGGAATGTATAGAGTCCAAATTATTGACTAGAACCCAAGCAAGACGCACTTATTTTCTTGGGACCTTAGGGTTGCTGGCCTCTTGTTTTCCCAGCCTGTCTTCTGGGGGAGGGGCTTGCCGCGCTGTTACTCAGGCAACCCTCTTTGGGCAGAGTTGCCCTGCCCCCCTGTGGCAGGGGATGGCTTCAGCGAGAATTAGTTTTTGGAGCTTTTGTTCTCCTGCGGCTTTCCCTGGCAGCTTTCCATGTCTCCTCCGCAAGTCAGAGCAGAAGAGGCCATTTCCGACCCTCTGCCTCAGAGCAGAGAGACCGCAGTCTGTTCTTCAGTGAGCTCTCCAGTCCACACTGTCTCTTGTTTCTGTCCGTGCTGCCCTAACTGCAGTGGTCTGGGGTGTGCGCCCCTCCACAGCGCTCCCAGTCCTGCCTGCAAGTCAGGGCATATCTCTGCCCTTTGTGTTTCTAAAACTGCCAGCCGCCCCCAGTTCACACGCGTGACCTCGCTGCTCCATGTTTCCACCCCGGGGGCTGCCCTAAAGTCCTTTCCCCACCGCTACTGGTCTGCGAGTCTGTGTCCTGTCCACAGCGTGCAGGCTTTCACTCATCTGCAGTGTAGGATCCCCATGGACAGGTTCCCTCCCGCTGCCTTTTATCCTCTGATATCTGCCTGTGGAATCAGGGCTCCCTGCTTTGTACCTCAAAAACAACTACCTGTGATATTCTGTTTCTAGATATTCAGATCTTCTTACATCTCAGGCTGTATTCATGGATGCTCAGAGTGGTCTGATACATATCCAGCTTAATTCTGGGGACCAATTGAAATAGGGTCCCCTACTCCTCCACCATCTTCCCTTCTCCTAGCTCTTGTTTTTTTATCCAATCTGTTAGCCTGTGTCTTTTGATCAGAGCATTTAGCCCATTTACATTCAGGGTAACTATTGAAAGATATGAATTTAGTGCCATTGTATTGCCTGTAAGGTGACTGTTACTGTATATTGTCTCTGTTGTGTTCTGGTCTACATTACTTTTCGGCTCTCTCTTTGCTTAGAGGACCCCTTTCAATATTTCTTGTAGGCTGGCTTCATGTTTGCAAATTCCTTTAGTTTTGGTTTGTCCTGGAAAATTTATCTCTCCTTGTATTTTCAATGACAGCCTCGTTGGATATAGGATTCTTGGCTGCATGTTTTTCTCGTTTAGTGCTCTGAAGATATCATGCCAGTTCTTTCTGTCCTGCCAGGTCTCTGTGGATAGGTCTGTTGCCAATCTAAAGTTTCTACCATTGTAGGTTACATACCTCTTCTCCCGATCGGCTTTCAGGATTTTCTCTTTGTCTCTGAGACTCATAAGTTTTACTATTAGATGTTGGGGTGTTGACCTATTTTTATTGATTTTGAGGGGAGTTCTCTGTGCCTCTTGGATTTTGATGCCGGTTTCCTTCCCCACATTAGGGAAGTTCTCTGCTATAATTTGCTCCAATATAGCTTTTGCCCCTCCTCTCTCTTTATTCTTCTTCTAGGATCCCAGAACAATCTAATATTGTTTCGTCTTATGGTATCACTTATCTCTGGAATTCTGCCCTCGTGATCCAGTAGTTGTTTATCTCTCTTTTTCTCAGCTTCTTTATTTTCCATCATTTGGTCTTCTATATCACTAATTCTCTCTTCTCCCTCATTTATCCTAGCAGTTAGAGCCTCCATTTTTGATTGCCCCTCATTAATAGCCTTTTTGATTTTCACTTGGTTAGATTTTAGTTCTCTTACTGCTCCAGAAATGTTTTCTCTAATATCTTCCATGCTTTTTTCAAGCCCAGATAGTATTTTTAATTTTTTAAATTTTTTATTGTTATGTTAATCACCATATATTACATCATTAGTTTTTGATGTAGTGTTGCATGATTCATTGTTTCTGCATAACACCCAGTGCTCCACACAGAATGTGCCCTCTTTAATACCCATCGCCAGGCTAACCCATCCCCCCACCCCCTCCCCTCTAGAACCCTCAGTTTCTTTTTCATAGTCCATCGTCTCTCAGGGTTTGTCTCCCCCTCCGACTTACCCCCTTCATTCTTCCCCTCCTGCTATCTTCTTTTTTTCTCTTCACATATGTTGCATTATTTGATTCAGAAGTACAGATCTGTGATTCAACAGTCTTGCACAATTCACAGCACTCGCCTTTGCACATACCCTTCCCAATGTCTATCACCCAGCCACCCCATCCCTCGCACCCCCAACCACTCCAGCAACCCTCAGTCTGTTTACTGAGATTAAGAATTCCTCATATCAGTGAGGTCATATGATACATGTCTTTCTCTGATTGACTTATTTCACTCAGCATAACACCCTCCAGTTCCATCCACGTCGTTGCAAATGGCAAGATCTCGTTCCTTTTGATGGTTGCATAATATTCCATTGTTATACCATATCTTCTTTATCCATTCATCTGTCGATGGACATCTTGGCTCTTTCCACACTTTGACTATTGTGGACATTGCTGCTATAAACATTGGGGTGCACGTACCCCTTCGGATCCCTACATCTGTAACTTTGTGGTAAATACCCAGTAGTGCAATTGCTGGATCGTATGGTAACTCTATTTTCAACTGTTTGAGGAACCTCCGTACTGTTTTCCAGAGTGGTTGCACCAACTTGCATTCCCACCAACAGTGTAGGAGTGTTCTCCTTTCTCCGCATCCCCGCCAATATCTGTCGTTTCCTGACTTGTTAATTTTCGCCATTCTGACTGGTGTGATGTGGTATCTCATTGAGGATTTGATTTGGATTTCCCTGATGCCGAGCAATGTTGAGCACCTTTTCATGTGTCTATTGGCCATTTGGACGTCTTCTTTGGAAAAATGTCTGTTCATGTCTTCTGCCCATTTCTTGATTGGATTATTTGTTCTTGAGGTGTTAAGTTTGATAAGTTCTTTATAGATTTTGGATACTAGCCCTTTATCGGATATGTCATTTGCAAATATCTTCTCCCATTCTGTCGGTTGTCTTTTGGTTTTGTGGACTGTTCCTTTTGCTGTGCAAATCTTTTTATCTTCATGAAATACAATGGTTCATTTTTGCCCTAGTTTCCCTTGCCTTTGGCAAAGTTTCTAGGAAGAAGTTGCTGTGGCTGAGGTTGAAGAGGTTGCTACCACTGTTTTCCTTTAGGATTTTGATGGACTCCTGTCTCACGTTTAGGTCTTTCAACCATTTGGAGTCTATTTTTGATTGAGGTGTAAGGAAATGGTCCAGTTTCATTCTTCTACATGTGGCTGTCCAATTTTCCCAACACCATTTGTTGAAGAGACTGTCTTTTTTCCATTGGACATTCTTTCTTGCTTTGTCAAAGATTAGTTGACCATAGAGTTGAGGGTCCACTTCTGGGCTGTCTATTCTGTTCCATTGATCTATGTTTCTGTTTTTGTGCCAGTACCATACTCTCTTGATGACGACAGCTTTGTAATACAGCTGGAAGTCCAGAATTGTGTTGCCACCAGCTTTGCTTTTCTTTTTCAATATTCCTCTGGCTATTCGGGGTGTCTTCTGTTTCCATACATATTTTAGGATTATTGGTTCCATTTCTCTGAAAAAAGTGGATGGTATTTTGATGGGGATTGCATTGAATGTATAGATTGTTCTAGGTAGCATTGACATTTTCACAATGTTTGTTCTTCCAATCCATGAGCATGGAACGTTTTTCCATTTCTTTGTGTCTTCTTCAATTTCTTTCATGAGTATTTTGTAGTTTTCTGAGTACAGATCCTTTGCCTATTTAGTAAAATTTATTCCTAGGCATCTTATGGCTTTGGGTGCAATTGTAAATGGGATCGACTCCTTGATTTGTCTCTCTTCTGTCTTGTTGTTGTTGTATAGGAATGCCACTGATTTGTGTGCATTGATTTTATAACCTGCTACTTGACTGAATTCCTGTATGAGTTCTAGCAGTTTTGGGGTGGAGTCTTTTGGGTTTTCCACATACAGTATCATATCATCTGCAAAGAGTGAGAGTTTGACTTCCTCTGCCGATTTGGATGCCTTTGATTTCTTTTTGTTGTCTGATTGCTGTGGCTACGTCTTCTAATACTATTTTGAATAGCAGTGGTGATAGTGGACATCCCTGCCGCATTCCTGACCTTAGGGGAAAAGTTCTCAGCTCTTCCCCATTGAGAATGATATTCGCTGTAGGTTTTTCATAGATGGCTTTTTTGATATTGAGGTATGTACCCTCTATCCCTATACTCTGAAGAGTTTTGATCAAGAAAGGATGCTGTACTTTGTCAAATGCTTTTTCTGCATCTATTGAGAGGATCATATGATTCCTTTTCTGTCTTTTGTTAATGTATTGTATCACGTTGATTGATTTGCTGATGTTGAACCAACCTTGCAGCCCAGGGATAAATCCCTCTTGGTCATAGTGAATAATCCTTTTAATATACTGTTCGATCCTATTGGCTTGTATTTTGGTGAGAATTTTTGCATCCATGTTCATCAAGGATACTGGTCTGTAATTCTCCTTTTTGATAGGATCTTTGTCTGGTTTTGGGATCAAGGTAATGGTGGCCTCATAAAATGAGTTTAGAAGTTTTCCTTCCCTTTCTATTTTCTGGAACAGTTTCAGAAGAATAGGTATTAATTCTTCTTTAAATGTTTGGCAGAATTCCCCTGGAAAGCCATCTGGTCCTGGGCTTTTGTTTTTTGGGAGATTTTTAATGACTGCTTCAATTTCCTTAGTTGTTATAGGTCTGTTCAGGTTCTCTATTCCTTCCTGGTTCAATTTTGGTAGTTGATACATCTCTAGGAATGCACCCATTTCTTCCAGATTATCTAATTTGCTGGCATAGAGTTGCTCATAATATGTTCTTATAAAGGTTTGTATTTCTTTGGTGTTGGTTGTGATCCCTCCTCTTTCATTCATGATTTTGTTGATTTGGGTCCTTTCTCTTTTCTTTTTGATAAGTCTGGCCAGGGGTTTATCAATCTTGTTAATTCTTTCAAAGAATCAGCTCGTAGTTTCGTTGATCTGTTCTACTGTTCTTTTGGTTTCTATTTCATTGATTTCTGCTCTGATCTTTATTATTTCTCTTCCCCTCCTGGGTTTAGGCTTTGGTTGCTGTTTTTTCTCTAGCTCCTTTAGGTCTAGGGTTAATTTGTGTATTTGAGACCTTTCTTGTTTCTTGAGAAAGGCTTGTATTGCTATATACTTTCCTCTTAGGTTGCCTTTGCTGTATCCCAAAGATTTTGAACAGTTGTGTTTTCATTTTCATTGGTTTCCATGAATTTTTTTAATTCTTCTTTAATTTCCTGGTTGACCCATTCATTCTTTAGTAGGATGCTCTTTAGCCTCCATGTATTTGAGTTCTTTCCGACTTTCCTCTTGTGATGGAGTTCTAGGTTCAAAATATTGTGGTCTGAAAATATGCAGGGAAAAAGCCCAAGTTTTGGTACCAGTTGAGACCTGATTTGTGACCTAAGATGTGATCAATTCTGGAGAATGTTCCATGGGCACTAGAGAAGAATGTGTATTCCGTTTCGTTGGGATGGAATGTTCTGAATATGTCTGTGAAGTCCATTTGGTCCAGTGTGTCACTTAAAGTCTTTATTTCCTTGTTGATCTTTTGCTTAGATGATCTGTCCATTTCACTCAGGGGGGTGTTAAAGTCCCCCACTATTATTGTATTGCTGTCACTGTGTTTCTTTGCTTTTGTTCCTAATTGCCTCATATAATTGGCTCTCCCATGTTAGGGGCATAGATATTTACAATTGTTAGATCTTCTTGTTGGATAGACCCTTTAAGTAGGATATAGTGTCCTTCCTCATCTCTTATTACAGTCTTTGTTTTAAAATCTAATTTGTCTGATATAAGGATTGCCACCCCAGCTTTCTTTTGGTGTCCATTAGCATGGTAAAGGGTATTCCACCCCCTCACTGTCAATTTGGGGGTGTCTTTGGGTCCAAAATGAGTCTCCTGCAGACAGCATATCAATGGGTCTTGTTTTTTAATACAGTCTGTTAGTCTGTGACTTTTGATTGGGGCATTTAGCCCATTTACATTCAGGGTAACTATTGAAAGATATGAATTTAGTGCCATTTTATTGCCTGTAAGGTGACTGTTACTGTATATTGTCTGTGTTCCTTTCTGATCTATGCTGTTTTTGGCTCTCTCTTTGCTTAGAGGACCCCTTTCAATATTTCTTGTAGGGCTGGCTTCATGTTTGCAAATTCCTTTAGTTTTGGTTTGTCCTGGAAGTTTTTACCTCTCCATTTTCAATGACAGCCTAGCTGGATATAGTATTCTTGGCTGCATATTTTTCTCGTTTAGTGCTCTGAAGATATCATGCCAGTCCTTTCTGGCCTGCCAGGTCTCTGTGGATAGGTCTGTTGCCAATCTAATGTTTCTACCATTGTAGGTTACATATCTCTTCTCCCGATCGGCTTTCAGGATTTTCTCTTTGTCACTGAGACTCGTAAGTTTTACTATTAGATGTCGGGGTGTTGACCGATTTTTATTGATTTTGAGAGGGGCTCTCTGTGCCGCCTTGATTTTGATGCCTGTTTCCTTCCCCACATTAGGGACGTTCTCTGCTATAATTTGCTCCAATATAACTTCTGCCCCTCTCTCTCTTTCTTCTTCTTCTGGGATCCCAATTATTCTAATGTTGTTTTCTGTTATCGTATCTCTTATCTCTGGAATTCTGCCCTCGTGATCCTGTAGTTGTTTCTCTCTCTTTTTCTCAGCCCCTTTATTTTTCATCATTTGGTCTTCTATATCACTGATTCTCTCTTCTGCCTCATTTATCCTAGCAGTTAGTGCCCCCATTTTTGATTGCACTCATCAATAGCCTTTTTGATTTCGACTTGGTTAGATTTTAGTTCTTTTATTTCTCCAGAAAGGGTTTCTCTAATAACTTCCACGCTTTTTTCAAGCCCAGCTAGTATCTTTAAAGTGATGATTCTGAACTCTAGGTCTGACATCGTACTAATGTCTGTATTGAGTAGGTCCCTTGCAGACGGTACTACCTCTTGTTCTATTTGCTGAGGTGATGTTTTTCGTCTTGTCATTTTGTCCAGAGGAGAAAAGATGAATGAGAGAACATAATGCTAACAGAGTAACAACGTCCCCAGCAAATATACTCTATACAAATCGGAAAAGACCTGAAACCAGGGGAAAAGAAAGGGGAAAAAAGAAAAAAGAGAGAGAGAAAAAAGATAAAAACAAACAAAAACAGAACAAAACAAAAAAAAAACAGAATATGATCAAATATGATCAGGCTCGTGCATAGATCAGTGCCACACACTAGATTTTGGGCATATTTTGGTCTGTTAGAAGAAAGTGTCTCCTAAAATTTTAAAGGAAGAAAGACTTATATATGTACAAAATAAGGGTTGATACAATGAAGGGATGGAAGATGAGTGTAAAGATGAAAATTATAAAAGGTTTTATAAAAGAAATTGATAAGATAAGTTGTTTGAAAAAAAAGATTTGAAAAAAATGGGAGAGAGTGTAATCAGGCAGGAGACTAGAACAAAGCCATACACTAGTGATTTAGGGTATATTTTGATCTGTTAGAAGAAACCGTATCTCAAAATTTTAAAGAGAGAACAACTTATGTATATATGCCAAAAATAAGGGTAACTACTATGAAGGGATAAAATATGACTCTATAAATGAAAAATAAAAAATTTTTTTTTAAAAAAGGGATTGATAAGATGTTGGTTGAAAAAAGGAAAAAGAAAAATTCAAAAAAAAACAGTTAAAAAAATTAACTTTGAAAAACTAATGAATCATGGTAAAAAAGCCATGAATTCTATGTGCAGTATTCCCCTAGCGCTGGAGTTCTCCTGTTCTCCTTGATTGGTAAACTTGGTCTTGGCTGGCTGTTTGTGCTGATCTTCTGGGGGAGGGGCCTGTTGCCATGGTTCCTAAATGCCTTTGCAGGGGGCGGAATTGCCCCGCCCTTGTCTGTCAGGGCTAATTAATCTGCTCAGGTTTGCTCTCAGGAGCTTTTGTTCCCTGCAAGCTCTTGGTACAGCTTTGGAGGACCAGAGTGAAAATGGTGACCTCCCAATCTCCACCCAGAGGAGCTGAGAACTCGGGGCCCCGCTCCTCAGTGTGCCCCCAGAGAAAAGCAGTCACTCCCATCTCCCCGGTCTCTGGCCACACTCCATGCTCACCCAGCCTGTGACCCAGTGTTTCTATCTCTGGCTCCCGACCCAGTGTGGAGTCTCCAAACTCAGCAGTTCCCTGCAGTGCGCTACCGCGCTGCTCCTCCCAGGGAAGGAAGAGGAGTCTCCCTGGCTCTGCCGCTTGTTGGGTCCCTGCTGGAGGAGCAGTGGCCCCACTGGGCAGCGAATCACAGTTTATGGCAAACCCAAGATGAGAGCCTGCACCTCGGCTCCGTCTCTGCAGCCGGCTTCACTGCTCCGATATCTGGGAGCTCTGCTGCACTCACGCACCCCTAGTCTTTCTGTGACCTTGAGGGTCCTGAGACCACACTGTCCTGCAAGGGTTCCACCTCTAGCTTAGCCACTGGAGCGACGTCCCTCAGTGGAGCCAACTTCTAAAAGTTCCCATTTTGTGCTCCGTGGTTCTATCACGTGCCAGAAGTGGCTGACTGGAGGCCCCCTCCCCCGCCATCTATCCTCCCGAATATTGCCTTGGATTCATTTCTCCGCATGTCCTACCTTCCAGTAAGTGGTCGCTTTTGTGTTCAGAGTGTTGTTGCTACTCTCTTCTTTGATCTCCTGTTGAGTTCATAGGTGTTCAGAATGGTTTGATCCCTATCCAGCTGAATTCCTGAGACCAGACGAAATCCAGGTCTCCTACTCCTTCACCATCTTGCTCCACCCCCCTCCAGCTAGTATCTTTAAAATCATCATTCTGAACTCTAGTTCCGACATCTTACTAATGTCCGTATTGATTAGGTCCCTGGCAGTCGGTACTGCCTCTTCTTTTTTTTTGTGGGGATTTTTTCCATCTGTCATTTTGTCCAGAGGAGAATAGATGAATGAGAGATGAAAATGCTAACGGGGTAACAATGACCCCAGAAAAATATACACTAGACACATCAGAAGAGACCTGAAACCAGGGAAAAGAAAGAGAAAGAAAGAAAAAAGAAAAAGAAAAGAAAGAATATGAGCAAATATGATCAGGGTGGTGGATAGTTCAGTGCCATACACTAGATTTTGGGCGTATTTTGGCCTGTTAGATGTAAGTGCCTCCCAAAATTTTAAAGAATGAAAATCTTATATATGTACAAATTAAGGGTAAATATGATGAAGGTATGGAATATGACTGTAAAGATGTAAATTATAAACTATTTTTAAAAAGGAATTGATAAGAAGTTGGTTGAAAAAAGAAAGAAGAGAAATTAAGAAAAAATAAGGGAGAGAATGTGATCAGGCAGGAGACTAGAACAAAGCCATACACTAGAGATTTAGGGTATATTTTGGTATGTTAGAAGAAACTGTATCCAGAAATTTTTAAGAGAGAACAACTTATATATATACCAAAAATAAGGTTAAGTTCTATGAAGGGATAGAAATGACTCTAAAAATGAAAAAGAAAAAAAGATTTTTAAAAAAGGGATTCATAAGATGTTCATTGAAAAAGGGAAAAAGAAAAATTAAAAAAAAAAGAAAAAGAAGAAAAAATAATAAAAACAATAGACTTTGAAAGACTAAAGAATCAGGGGGATAAAAGCCATGAATTCTATGTGCTGTAGTCCCCTAGCATTGGAGTTCTGCTGTTCTCATTGATTGGTAAACTTGGTCTTGGCTGGCTGTTTTTGCTGATCTTCTGGGGGAGGAAACTGTTGCCGTGGTTCTCAAATGTCTTTGCCTGAGGCGGAATGGCCCTGCCTTTGCAGGGCGCCAGGATAAGTAAGCTGCTCGGTTTGCTCTCAGTAGCTTTTGTTCCCTGCAAGCTTTCTGTACAGCTTCAGAGGATGAGTGAAAGTGGCAGCCTCCCAATCTCCACCCCAGAGGAGCTGAGAACTTGGGGTCCCACTCCTCAGTGAGCGCCCAGAGAAAAGCAGTCAATCACTCCTGTCCCCCAGTCTCTGGCCACACTCTGTGCTCACCCATCCTGTGACCAAACGTTTCTATCTCTGGCACATGACCTCGTCTGGAGTCTCCAAATACAGCAGATTCCTGTGGTGAGCTCCCATGCCACTCCTCCCTGGGGAGGAAGGGGACTCTCCCCAGATCTGCCACTTGTTGGGTCCCTGCTGGAAGAACAGTGACCCAACTGTCCTGCAGATCATGATTCATGGCAACCTCAAGCTGAGAGTTCCCTCCTTGGCTCCGTCTTTGCACCCGGCTTTCCTGCTCTGTTACCTGGGAGCTCTGCCACACTCAGGCACCCCCAGTTTTTCTGTAACCCCGAGGGTCCTGAGACCACACTGTCCCAGCAAGCGTTCCACCCCCTGCTTAGCTATTGGAGTGACGTCCCTTAGCGGAGTAGACTTCTAAAAGTTCTGATTTTGTGCTCCGCTGCTCTATCACTTGCTGGTCGCGGCTGATGGAGTCTCCTTCCCCCCGCCATATGTCTTTCTGAATATCGCCTCGGATTCACTTCTCTGCACATCCTGCCTTCCAGGATGTGGTCGCTTTTCTGTTCAGAGAGTTGCTGCTATTCTTTTCTTCAATCTCCTGTTGAGTTCGTAGGTGTTCAGAACAGTTTGATCCCTATCTAGCCAAATTCCTGGGACCAGACGAAATTTAGGTCTTCTACTCCTCCTTCATTTTGCTCCTTCCCCCACCCTGTGTATTTCTTAGATAACACTTTTCTCTCTCTCCTTTTAAAATTTTTTCTCATGCTTCTTCTGTTTTTTACCTACTTATCATTTCAACCAGATGTTTGATACAACATATTCCATAGTCACTTTTTAACTTGAACTTTTTCATGATACATTTTTTTCTTTTCTTTTTTAATATATATAGATATAAGCTTCAAACTAGTCCTTTCTTCCCTACTCAATACTAACTATATATATATATACCAGTTTTAATTTCCCTATATCTCTGGGAAGTACTGTTCTCTAACAAAGAGAACAAAATACACCCAGGAAAAGCAGAAACACTCTACCATGCCCACATAGAGGAATTATAGCCACCTTCCTTGCAACCCCCCCCCCGATTTTTTCATTGTTCATGTTTGTTTTTGGTTTTCTGTCATTTTGGGGGCGGGGAGTTGTGAGTTTTGTTTGTTTCATTTTGGCTGGGGGTTGTGGTGGTGGCTTCTGATTGCTCTGAAATTTCTCAGGGTGCACCTTGCCTAGTTTGTGGTTGATATTTTCGACCATACATCCCCTCAACCACAACTCAACAGAGAGACTAGGAGGAGGAAATCCCAAACAAGAAAAGACCCAGAGACAATGTCCTCTCCCGCAGACCTAATGCATATCAATATAAGCAAGAGGTCAGAAATAGACTTCAGGGTAACAGTTATGAAGATGATAGCTGGAATGGAGAAATCAATTAATGGCAACATAGAGTCTCTAGGGGCATAAATGAGAGCTGAACTGGCAGAACTTAAAAATGCTATCAATGAGATCCAATATAATCTAGATACTCTAACAGCTAGTGTAAATGAGACAGAAGAATGAATTAGTGATTTAGAAGACAAACTGATAGAAAAAAAAGGAAAAGGAGGAGGCCTGGAACAAACAGCTTAAAATCCATGAAGCCAGAATTAGAGAAATAAGCGATGCCATGAAATGTTTCAGTGCCAGAATTATTGGGATCCCTGAGGGGGTGGGGAGAGAGAGAGAGAGAGGACTAGAAGATATATTTGAGAAAATTATAGCTGAGAACTTTCTTAATCTGGGGAATGAAACAGATATTTGTGTCCTAGAGGCAGAGAGGACCCCTCCAAAGATCAAGGAGAACAGACCAACACCCCAACATGTAATAGTAAAACTCGCAAATCTTAGAACCAAGGAAATCATCTTAAGGGCTGTTAGGGGGAAAAGATTCCTTACATAAAGAGGTAGGAACATCAGAATAATATCAGACCTATCCACAGGGACCTGGCAAGCCAGAAAGGGCTGGCAAAACGTATTCAGGGTACTAAATGAGAAGAACATGCCACCAAGAATACTTTATCCAGCCAGGCTGTTATTTAGAATGGATGGAGAGATGCATAGCTTCCTGGACTGGCAGAAATGGAAAGAATTTGTAACCACTAAGTAGGCCCTGCAAGGAATATTAAGGGGGGGTTCTATAAAATGAGAAAGACCCCAAGAGTGATATAGAACAGAAAGACAATCTATAGAAATAAGACTTCACAGGCAACATGATGGCAATAAATTCATATTTTTCAATAATCACTCTCAATGTGAATGGCTTAAATGCTCCCATAAAACAGTGCAAGGTTGCAGATTGGATAAAAAGACAGGACCCATCCATATGTTGTCTATAAGAGACTCATTTTGAACCTAAAGATACATCCAGACTGAAGGTGAAGTGATGGAGATCCATCTTCCATGCCAAAGGACCTCAAAAGAAAGCTGGGGTAGCAATTCTTATATGACACAAATTAGATTTTAAGCTAAAGACCATAGTTAGAGACACAGAAGGAAACTATATCATTCTTAAAGGGTTTATCCAACAAGAAGATCTAACAATTGTAAATATCTATGCTCCAACATGGGAGCAGTCAACTACATAAGCCAACTGTTAACCAAAATAAAGAGTCATATTGATAATAATACATTAATTGTAGGAGACCTCAATACTCCACTCTCAGCAATGGACAGATCATCTAAGCAGAAGATCAACAAAGAAACAAGAGCTTTGAGTGACACACTGGACCAGATGGACTTAATAGATATATACAGAACATTCCACCCTAAAACAACAGAACACTCATTGTTCTTGAATGCACATGGAAATTTCTCCAAATAGACCACATACTGGGTCACAAATCAGGTCTCAACTGATACCAAAAGATTGAGATCATTTCCTGCATATTCTCAGACCACAATGCTTTGAAAGTGGAACTCAATCACAGAAAAAATTTGGAAGAAATGCAAACACTTGGAAGCTAAAGACCATCCTGCTCAAGAAAGTTTGGGTCAACAAGGAAATCAAAGACGAACTTAAACAATTCATGGAAACCAATGAGAATAAAAACACATCAGTCCAAAACCTATGGGATATGACAAAGGTGGTCCTAAGGGGGAAATAAATAGCAATCCAAGCCTCATTCAAAAAAAAAAAAAAAAAAAACAGAAAAATCCCAAATACACAAATTATCTTTACCCCTTAAAGAACTAGAGAAAGAACAACAAATAAAGTCTAAGCCATGCATAAGAAGAGAAATAATTAAGATTAGATTAGAGATTAATAAATTAGAAACCAGAAATACAGTAGAGCAGATCAATGAAACTAGAAGCTGGTTCTTTAAAAGAATTAATAAGATCGATAAACCACTGGCCAGACTTATCCAAAAGAAAAGAGAAAGAACCCATATTAGTAAAATTATGAATGAAAGGGGAAAGATCACAACTAATACCAAGGAAATAGAAACAATTATTAGAAATTGTCATCAACAACTATATGCCAATAAATTAAGCAACCAGGAGGAAATGGATGCCTTCCTGGAAACCTATAAACTGCCAAGACTGAAACAGGAAGAAACTGACAACCTGACTAGGCCAATAACCAGCAAGGAGGTTGAAGCAATGATCAAAAACCTCCCAAAAAACAAGAGTCTAGGGCTGATGGATTCCCTGGGTAATTCTACCAAACATTCAAAGAAGAAATAATACCTATTCTCCTGAAGCTGTTTCAAAAAATTGAAATGGAAGAAAAGCTTCCAGACTCATTCTATGAGGCCAGCATTACCTAGAGCCCCAAACCAGGTAAAGACCCCATCAAAAAGGAGAATTTCAGACCAATGTCCCTGATGAATTTGGATTCCAAAATTCTCAGCAAAATCCAGGCTAATAGGATCCAACAGTATATTAAAAGGATCATCCACCACGACCGAGTGGGATTTACCCCTGGGATGCAAGTGTGGTTCAACATTCACAAATCAATCAATGTGATAGAACACATTAATAAGAGGAGAGAGAAGAACCATATGGTCCTCTCAACTGATTCAGAAAAAGCATTTGACCAAATACAACATCCTTTCCTGATTAAAACTCCTCAGAGTATAGGGATAGAGGGAACATTCCTCAATCTTATAAAATCCATCTATGAAAAACCCACAGCAAATATCATCCTCAATGGGGAAAAGCTAAGAGCCTTTCCCTTAAGATCAGGAACATGATAATGATGCCCACTCTCACCACTATTGTTCAATATAGTACAGTACTAGAAGTCCTAGCAATAGCAATCAGACAACAGAAATAGGTATTCAAATTGGCAAAGAAGAAGTCAAACTCTTTCTCTTCTCAGATGACATGATATTTTATGTGGAAAACCCAAAAGACTCCACCCTCAAATTACTAGAACTCATACAGCAGTTCAGTAATGTGGCAGGATAAAAATCAATGCACAGAAATCAGTTGCATTGTAGAAAGAGAAAATAGAGAATCGATTCCATTTACAATAGCACCAAAAACCATAAAATAACTTGGAATAAACCTAACGAAAGAGGTAAAGGATCTATACTCTAGGAACTACAGAACACTCATGAAAGAAATTGAAGAAGACACAAAAAGATGGAAAAACATTCCATGTTCATGGATCAGAAGAATAAACTTTGTTAAAATGTCTATGCTACCCAGAGCAATCTATACGTTCAATGCCATCCCGATCAAAATTCCAAAAACATTTTTCAAAGTGCTGGAACAAACAAACACCTTAAAATTTGTATGGAATTGGAAAAGACCATGAATTGCCAAGGAAATGTTGAAAAAGAAAAATAAAGCTGGGGCTATCATGTTGCCTGATTTCAAGCTTTATTACAAAGTTGTGATCACCAAAATAGCATGACACTGGCACAAAAACAGACATATAGACCAATGGAACATAATAGAGAGCCCAGATATGGACCTTCAACAATATGGTCAAATAATCTTCGACAAAGCAGGAAAAAATACACAATGGAAAACAGACAGTCTCTTCAATAAATGGTGCTGGGAAAATTAGACAGCTATATACAGAAGAATGAAACTCGATCATTCTCTAACACCATACACAAAGATAAACTCAAAATTGATGAAAGACTTCAATGTGAGTTAGGATTCTATCAAAGTCCTAGAAGAGAACATAGGCAGTGACTTGTTCGACATAAGCCACAGCATCTGCTTTCAAGACACGTCCCCAAAGACAAGGGAAACAAAAGCAAAAATGAACTTTTGGGACCTCATCAAGATAAAAAGCTTCTAAACAGCAAAGGAAATAGTCAACAAAACAAAGAGGCAACCCAGAGAATGGGAGAAGATCTTTGCAAATGATACTACAGACAAAGGGCTGATATCCAAGATCTATAAAGAACTTCCCAAACTCAACATCCAAAAAACAAATAATCAAGTACAAAAACGGGCATAAGACATGAACAGACATTTCTCCAAAGAAGACATACAAATGGCTAACAAACACATGAAAAAATGTTCATCATCATTTGCCATCAGAGAAATTCAAATCAAAACCACATTGAGATACCACCTTACACCAATTAGAATGGCAAAAATGGACAGGGAAAGAAACAACAAATGTTGAGGAGGTTGTGGAGAAAGGGGAACCCTCTTACACTTTTGGTGGGAATGCAAGTTGGTACAGCCACTTTGGAAAACAGGGTGCAGTTTCCTCAAAAAGTTCAAAATAGAGCTACCCTATGACCCAGCATTTGCCCAATGTTCATAGCAGCAATGTCCACAACAGCCAAACTGTAGAAAGAGCTGAGATGTCCTTCAACAGATGAATGGATAAAGAAGATGTGGTCCATATATACAATGGAATATTACTCAGCCATCAGAAAGGATGAATACCCAACTTTCACATCAGCATGGATGGGATGGAGGAGATTATTCTGAGTGAAATAAGACAAGTAGAGAAAGTCAAATATCATATGGTTTCACTTATTTATGGAACATGAGGAATAGCATGGAGGACATTGGAAGAAGGAAGGAAAAAATGAAGGTGGGAAATCAGAGTGGGTGATGAATCATGAGAGACTATGGACTCCTGAAAAAGAAACTGAGGGTTTTAGAGAGGAGGGGATGGGGGGATGGGTTAGCAAGGTGATGGGTATTAAGGATAGCACGTATTACATGGAACACTGTGTATTATAGCAAACAATGAATCATGGAACACAACATCAATAATTAATGATGTGCTGTATGGTGACTACCATAACATAATAAAAATAAATAAATACATACAGGCAAAAACAAACAAATAAACAAAATCAGAAACAAAAATTAAACAAAAAGAAAAAGAAAGAAAATGCCAGAAACAATTAGTGTTGGCCAGAATGTAGAGAATGGGGAACTCTCTAGCACTGTTGGTTCAGCCACTGTATAAAACAGTAAAAATATAACTACCTTACAATCCAGGAATCATACTACTTGGAATTTACCAACCCCCCCCCCCAAAAAAACACAAAAATACTAATACAAATGGATACATGCACTCTTACATTTATAGTGGCATTATTTACAATAGTTACAATATGGAAGCAGCCCAAGTTTCCATCAACAAATGAATGGATAAAGAAGAAGCCATAAAAAGAATGAAGTCTTTCCACTTGCAATGACATGGATGGAGCTAATAAGTATAATGCTAATTGAAATAAGTCCGTCAGAGAAAGACAAATACCATATGATTTCACTCATATGTGCAATTTGAGAAGCAACATATGATCAAAGTTAATGAGGGAGAGAGACAAAGCAAGAAACAGATTTTTGACTGTAGAGAACAAATTGATGGTTACCAGTGTGGAGGTGGGTGAAGTGATGGATGAAATTCGTGTTGGGGATTAAGGAGTGCACTTGTCATGATGAGCACTAGGTGATATATGAAACTGTTAAATCACTATGTTGTATAACTGAAACCAATATAACACTCTATGTTAACTATATTGGAATTAAAATTTAAAAAGGAAACAATCTTTTTTGCAATAACATCAAAATTCATAAAATACCTAGGAATAAATTCAATCAATGTGGTGAAAGGTCTATACTCTGAAAACTGTAAGACACTGATGAAAGAAATTGAAGATGACACAAATAAGTGGAAAAATACAATGTACTCATGGATTGTAAGAATTAATATAATTAAAATGTCCATACTACCCAAAGCAATCTAAGATTCAATGCAATCTCTACCAAAAAAAAAAAACACAACAGAATTTTTATAGAAATAAAACAAATAATCCTAAAATTTGTATGGGATCACAGAGGACCTTGAATAGTGAAAGGAATTTTAAGAAGGAAGAATAAAGTTGGAGGTATCATAATTCTAGATTTCAAGATATACTACACATCTGTTTTAATCAAAACAATATGGTACTGGCACAAAACACTGACACATAGGTCAATGGAACAGAATAGAGAGCCCAGAATGACAAAGAAGGCAAGATTGCAGAAAATATATTCTCTTCAATAAATAGTGCTGGGAAAACTGGACAGCTACATGCAAAAGAATGAATTTGGACTACTTTGTTAAACTATATACAAAAATAAATTCAAAATGGATTAAAGATCTGAATGTAAGACCTGAAACCATAAAACTCCTGAAAGAAAATAGGTGATATACTCTTGGGCATTAGTCTTAGCAATATTTTTCTGATATGTTTCCCCCAACAAAGGAAACAAAACCAAAAATAAATAATTAGGACTACATCAAAAGCTTTTGCACAGTGAAGGAAATCATCAACAAAATGAAATGACAACCTACTAAGTGGGAGAAAATATTTGCAAATTTCATATTTAATAAGTGGTTTATATCCAAAGTATGTAAAGAACTCATACAACTAAACAGAACAATAAATAATCCAATTAAAACTAGCAGAGGAAAAGGAATAGACATTTTTCCAAAGGAGACCTACAGGTGGCCAATGGACGTGTGAAAAGATGTTCATCATCAATAAACATGAGGGAAATGCTAATCAAAACCATGATGAGATATCACCTCACACCAGTTAAAATGGCTAGTATCAAGAACAAGAAATAATAAGTGTTGACAAGAATGTGGAGAAAGGGAATCCAGCATGCACTGTTGATGGAAATGTAAATATGTGCAACTAGTACAGAAAACATTATGGGAGGTTGTCAAAAAAAAATAGAAATACCATATGACCCCATAATTCTATTCTTAGTATTTATCTGAAGAAAACAAAGAAACTAATTTGAGAGTACACATACATACTTATGTTTATTGCAGCAGTGTTTATAATAGTCAAGATAGGGAAACAACCTACATGTCCAATGATAGATAAATGGATAAAGAAATTGTGGTATATATACACAATTGAATGTTGCTCAGCTGTAAAAAAAGAATGAAATCTTGCCATTCACAACAACATGGATGGACCTAAAGGGTATTATGCTAAATGAGATAAGTCAGACAAAGAAAGACAAATACCATATGATTCCACTTCTATGTAGAATCTAAAAAAACAAAACAAATGAACAACAAACCATCAAGAACAACAACAAAACAGAAACAGACTTATAAATACGGAGAAGAAAACTGGAGGTTACCAGAGGGGAAGGGAGTAAATGGGAAAGGGGTGAAGGGAATTAAGAAGTACAAAGCCCCAGTTGTAAAATAAATACATCACAGGGATGAAAAGTACATGAATATAGTCCATAATTGTGCAATAAATTTGTATGGTGACAGATGGTAACAACACTTATCATGATGAGTATATAATTGCCCAGTCACTATGTTGTAATCCTGAAACCAATATATGGTTGTCAACTATACTTCAGTAATGCAATAAGTAACTTTCAGAAAGAATATTGTCATACTTTGCCATATATACAGTTCATAATTTGTAATTTACTAAGCACAATATTGACTTAATATTTCAAAGGCATTTTGTAATTTTTTCAACAATAGAGGCAAAATTCATCAGTTAACAACATAACAGTAACATTTCAGAGAAAACTAACAATTCATAGTAAAAATTAAATGAGGACCTAAAATTTCAATGAGACTGTTAATTAATGTAAAGAGTGACAAAAGAGTCAAAATGGTACCGGTGAATTGTATGAGTGCAGATGAAAACTTTTATAGATCGGATGTGTGCAGACCCCTTGATCTTATAATAATCTTACTATTGACCACAAATAATACAGAGCAAATTCAGGTAATTTCAGAACTGTGTATATTATTACTCAGCCACTATTTAGCTTACATTTCTAAAGTCAAAATACTATAGGTCATGATCTCAGGGTGCTGGGTTTGATCCCCACATCATCTGTTCCACAGGGAGCCTGCTTCTTCCTCTCCCACTCCCCCTACTTGTGTTCCCTCTCTCGCTGTGTCTCTCTCTGTCAAATAAATAAATAAAATCTTTAAAAAAAAGAATTTCACTTGATTAAAAATCTTTTTTGGTATATCCATTTATACTAACATGGGGAGCTACTTTAAATATATTAAGTAAATGTGAAAGATAATATTGACTGCTTTTCAAATATCCAGCATATTGGGTCCATATTTCAGCCTCTTTTATAGAAAGTTCTCAGTGATAGGACTATGTCTAGCCAATAGATTGTATATGAAAATGGTGTGTGTCACCTCTGAGCACAGAGAGGTAAAAGCCAAATGCCTCTTAGGTATTTCTTATGCCCTAGTGCAGTAGGCCATATGTTCTGGATGGCCAAACTAAAATATGGAAGAATCCCAGGTAAATCACATTGAACTGTAACATAATTGAGAAGGAAACATATGGTGCTAAGTCACTTATCAGCAGTGAATGACTCTTGCTTAAATGTTTCAGCATATAAATGATGAAGTTGACAATCTGTTTTATTACATTCCTGAAAAATCACGTTTTGAAAATGCCTTTAAAAAATGTGAAGGCAAGAAGAAAATACACACATAATTGTTTAGGACAAAAAATGAAATGGATTTCCTCCATCTTTATACTTGACCAGTTCCCAAAATTCAGGGGGGATGGGCCCAATTTCTTTTCTTAGCATTGTGGCTTACAGATCTTTTATAGAACTTTGGTTCCAATCTCTTTAAGGAGCACTTATATGCCAACATACAGAGATTTTTTTTCTCTCTCTTTCTACATGGTAAGGATGTGAAACAGAGATGGACTTTTACTTTCATTACGTTTCAAAATATTTTGTCATTTTCTGCAGAACACAGCATGCACCTTTGCCAGTGATATCTTCACTCCATTTTAAAGATTTGCTGCTTTGAAAAATAAATAAAGATTTGCTATCTTGTATCACTTAACTAATTTAAAAATATACAAAATTGGCATTTAAGAAGCAATTTCAACTCAAAAATAAAATCCTAAAATAAAGGAAATTCTGCTTTCACAAACTATACCGTGACCCTTTCAAACTCAGATGTGAATGTGGAAGGATTTGACTGCCTTCAGAAATGTTTTTCTCTGTTTTCACTGATATTCAACCTCTCTTCCTGACAGGGAGAATTGTGCATCACCAGGAGAGCCTGGTTTTGAACCAGATGCAGTGATAGGGTGGAGCTTTTGTGTTGTCTCATTTGTGAAAGGAAGGTGGGAAACAGTTAAATTGATATTTTATGAAAAGGACAGACTTTTGTAGAGACTAATGTTGGAACTGCAAACCCATTTCCATTCTTGGGTATAAAACTGAACTATATTTGAAGTCTCTCTTGAGGGGAGGTGTCACCATTTGACTGAGTTCTTGTTATTGGAAAAAAATGGAAATAATCATGCTTTCTTATTTTTTAAAAGATTTTATTATCAAATAATTTACAAATGCAAAAATATGTAGGGAATAAAAATGATGATAAATACATATGGCACAGTGCAAGAAACAATATTGTCAATGTCTTTGAAGTGCATTATATCTCTTCTAATTTAGAGAGGAAATGCTATCTTCAATTACATTTATAGTTCTCTTGCTTCTCTTTATATTGATAATGATTGATGTATGTCAAAACTAAACATTGTGTAACTTTACATGTTTCAAAATTTTAAATAGATATAATTACACCTTTTGTATAATGTGTCTTTATGCTTAAAATAATATTTATAAGGTCATTTCACAGTGTACATTTGCTTTTACTGTTGTGGACTATTTCATTTTATAAATATAATGCAATCATGTTATTCTTTCTCTGTCAATGTGCAATTGAGTTCTCCCAATATTTTTTTCTACTAGATACAGTAATTCAATATTTTATAACAAGGACTGGAATTACTGAGCATTTCATGTTTCTGATTACTATTAAGATTGAACATCTTCATATATGATTATGTAATTCATGATTTCCTCTTGAAAATGACTATTCATGTTACTGTCACATTTTCTATTAGATTATATGTTTATTTCTTATTTGAATGAAAGTGTGGTTTGTGGTGTCTCTTGATAAACAGATTCGCTTAATTATCATGTAGTCAAATTTATTAATCATGTTTCTTATCTAAGTAATTGGTCTATACCCCGTTCCTATTTTTTTCTGCAATTTTTGAGGATTTTTCTTCCCCATTTACTTTTATAAAGATTTTATTTATCTATTTGAGAGTGAGAGAACACAAGCAGGGGGAGTGGCAGAAGGAAAGAGAGAAGCAGGCTCCCCACTGATCCGGAAGCTGGATGCGGGGCTCAATCCCAGGACCCTAAGATCATGACCTGAGCAGACGCTTAATCGACTGAGCCACTAGGTGCCCCTTCTTCCTCATTTAAATATTTGGTTTACCTGGGAATTGGTTTTGTATATGGTGAGAGCTAAGACACCAAATTTATGTTCATCAATATGGATAATTAGTTATTCTAGTACCACTTAATTTGTTGTCCCTATTTTTCTTCTTATGTTCAATGACAAATTTTTCTTTAACAAGGTTCATATTTTCATGAGTCTCTTTCTGAATTTTTGTCATTAGTGTCTTAGTCTCTGGTCATTCCATACTGTCTTAATTTTTATAGTTTTACAATAGCTTTATTATATGTCTTAGAAACCTAATAGGACAAATCTCCCTATCTTCTCTTCTTTGAGAAAGACTTTCCTGTTTCTGGATCTTTGCTCTACATATATATTTTAGAATAAACTTTGTGAAGTTCAAAAAATAAACCTTTTTTATTAGAATTATAAATTAATCTAGATAAATTTTGGAAAAATTGGCATCTTCATGAAATTGAATCTGCTCTTCTCTGAAGTTGGAATGTTACTCAATTTATTTGATATTTTAACATTTTAAAATCCAATTTATCATTTTATTTTGCACATCTTTTTTCAGATTAATTTCTAAATAACAAATTTATGGTAGTTATTATTTACTTCTTGATATTTACCTGTTTTAATCTTTCTATAATTGGCCAAGAATATTTTAATGGAGTGATCAACAGAAAACATCACTGGATCTCTTAATGTTTATAAATATATGTGCTTATGTAAATCTATAATAAATATGTAAATGTGTGTATAAAAATACAAATGTATATGTAGGTATCTTGTGACACTTTCACTGGAGAATCAACAAGATCCATGCTTTTACATAGAACAATATAATCTCCTTTTTATATAAAAAGCCAAAAATGTCTCCTATGTTTCATGAAACCAGACATTTTCAAGGTGCTACCTATTTCACTTCAGATTAGCTTATATAGAACATTCTGTAGCAACTCACACCAAGATGGTAATCATAAAATTATTTTCTGTAACATTTTTTTAATTTAATGATATTTTTTAAGAACAAGAAGCATGAGATCTATGTTCTTAATTAATTTTAAATCTATAGCATGGTATTGTTAATTATAGATACAATGTTGTACAGCAGATCTCTAGAACTTATTCATCTAGCTTAAGTAATGCATGTTGATTAGCAACTTTTCATTTCTCCTCTCCCCAGACCCTGGAAACCACCATTCCATTCTTTGACCATTTTATATACTTCATATTAGGGAATCACGCAGTATTTGTCCTCTGTAACTGGCTTATTTCACCTAGCATAATGTCCTTAAGGATCATCCATGTTGTCACATATTGCAAGATTTCCTTTTTAAAGGCTGAGTAGCATTCTATTGTATATGTGTAGCACATTTTCTTTATACATTCACCCATCAATGCACATTTAGGTTGTTTCCATTGCTGGCTATTGTGAATAATGAACATTGCTAATATCTCTTCTACATCTTGACTTCAGTTCTTTTAGATAAATACCCATTAGTGAGATTGATGGAGCATATTTTGGTTCTATTTTTAATTTTTTCAAGAATCTCCATACTGTTTTTCATAATGGATACACCATTTTGCATTCACATCACAATGTACCAGTGTTCAATTTTTCCACATCTCATCAACAGTGGTTTTTTTTTTGTTTTTCTTTTTTTCCTTTTTAAAATAATAGTCATTTTGATACATGTGAGGTGACATCTTGTGACTTTGATTTGCATTTCCCTGAAGATTAGTGACATTCAAAGATTTTCTTATACCTATTAGCCATTTGTATGTCTTCTTTGAAGAAATGTCCATTCAAGTCTTAGTTCATTTTTCAATCAAGTAATTATTTTTGTCTGTTTTTGTTTTTGCTATTTGATTGCAGACACTCCTTCTATATTTTGGAAATTAACCCCTTATCAGATATACAGCTTACAAATATTTTCTACCATTCCCTAGGTTGCTCCTCCTAATTGCTTTCTTTGCTGTGCAGAGCTTTTTATTTTGATGTAGTGCCACTTCTCTATCCTTGTTACTGTTGCTCATGCTTTGCTGTCAGATTCATGATCTCATTGCTAATACTGTCATGAAACTTCCCATGTTTCCTTCTAGGATTCCTATAGTTCCAGGTCCTATGGTCAAGTCTTCAACCTATTCTGAATTGATTTCTCTGTATGATTTAAGACAAGGGTCCAATTTAACTTTACTGCATATGGACATCCAATTTTTCAGCACATTTTGCTGAAGAGACCATCTTTTACTCATTGCACATTCTCAGCACCCTTGTTGAAGGTCAGACAACTGTATATGAATGGGTTTATTTTTTAGGCTTTCCACTCTGCTTTATTGGTCTACATATCTATCTCCATACCCACACCACACTGTTTCAATTACTGTAGTTTTGTAATATATTTAAAAATTGGGAAGTGTAATACCTCCAGCTTTGTTCTTGCCCAAAATTGTTTTGACTATTCAAGTTCTTTTGTGGCTTCAAATGAACTTTAGATTTGTTTTCTTCTTTTTACTATTATTTTTAATGATAAATTCTATATACTTAGGGTGTGAAACATGATGATTTGATATACACATGCATAGTGAAATGATTACTACATTCAAGCTAATTATTATATCATCTCACATAGTTATCATTTGTTGTGTGTATTGTGAGAGAACCTAAAATCTACTCTCCTAGAAAATTTCCAGAATTCAATACAGTATTATTAACCATACATCATGTTGCAAAATAGATCTCTAGACTTATCCTACAGAACTGCATCTTTGTACCCTTTGAACAACATCTTGTTTCTTTCACTCCCCATATCTGGTAACCATTGTTCTACTCTCTGACTCTATATATTTGTTCATGATTTTAGATTCTATGTAAAATGAGACCATATATCTTGATTGAAGAGTTCTGCCCATTTACATTTAAAGTAAAGTATCTTTTCCTTCCTTGATGTCTTTTTCTTTTTTGCTAAATTTTTGTATTAATGTTTTGAATCTTTTTTTCTTTTGTGTAACTTGCTTAGGTGTTTTCTTTGTGGTTACTATAAACTTCTTATAGTCATAGGATTCCATCTTAAACTGCTAACAACTTAAGTTCAATCACATACAAAAACCTAACATTTTTAATTCTCCCTCCTCCACATTTTGTTATTGTTGTTGCAACTTACAACTCTTTATATCGTGCATCTATTATATTTTTGTTCTAGTTTTTTTAATATTTTATTTATTTAAGAGAGAGTGAGCATAAACAGGGGGAGCAGCAGAAGCAGAGGGAGAAGTAGATTCCCCACTAAGCAGGGAGCCCCACACAGGACTCGATCCCAGGACCCCAGGATCTATGACCTGAACTCGAGGCAGACAGTTAACTGACTGAGCCACCCAGGTGCCCCTACTGTAGGGTATTTAAGTTGCTCCCAATTTTCCTTTATGATAAACACCTTCCTTATCTTCTTTTTTTTATTTTATTTTATTATGTTATGTTAGTCACCATACATTACATCATTAGTTTTTGATGTAGTGTTCCATGATTCATTGTTTGCATATAACACCCAGTGCTCCATTCAGTACATGCCCTCTTTAATACCCATCACCAGGCTAACCCATCCCCCCACCCCCTCCCCTCTAGAACCCTCAGTTTGTTTTTTAGAGTCCATAGTCTCTCATGGTTCATCTCCCCCTCCGATTCCCCCCCTTCATTCTTTCCCTCCTGCTATCTTCTTCTTCTTCTTCTTTTTTTTTTTTTTTAACATATAATGTATTATTTGTTTCAGAGGTACGGGTCTGTGATTCAAAAGTGAATTGTGTAAGACATTATTAGTTTTTGATGTAGTGTTCCATGATGCATTGTTTGTGTATAACACCCAGTGCTCCATTCAATACGTGCCCTCCTTAATACCCATCACCAGGCTAGCCTATCCCCCCACCCCCTCCCCTCTAAAACCCTCAGTTTGTTTCTCAGAGTCCATGGTCTCTCATGGTTCATCTCCCCGTCTGGTTTCCCCTGCCCCTTCATTTTTCCCTTCCTACTATCTTCTTCTTTTTTTTTTAACATATATTATTTGTTTCAGAGGTACAGGTCTGTGATTCATCAGTCTTACACAATTCACAGCAGTCACCATAGCACATACCCTACCCAATGTCTATTACCCAGCCACCCCATCCCTCCCACCCCCCACCACTCCAGCAACCCTCAGTTTGTTTCCTGAGATTAAGAATTCCTCATATCAGTTATTTTTAATACTTTTGTCTTTTAACATCTATTCTAGAATTAAAAGTAATTTACTAGCCATTACAGTATTACAGTATTTTGTATTTACATATTCATCTTTACCAACAACTTTCATTCTTACTATCATGTTGGGTTTTGTTTTTTGTTTTTTGTTTTGCTTTGTTTTATTTTGTTTTGTTTTAGTATCCCTTTGTTACCTTTAGCATTTTTTGTAAGACAGTCTTCTGGCCATAAACTCTTCAGGTTTTGTTTGTCTGAGTCTTTATCTCTCCATTTATAAAGGACAGTGTTTCTGGATATAGTATTCTTGGTTGGTAAATTATTTATTTCCAAACTTTGAATATATCATCCCACTCTCTTCTGGCCTGCAAGTTTTCTGCTGAAAAATCCATGGAATGTCTAAAGAGAGTCCCCTGTATGTGACAAGTTGCATTACTTGCAAAGCTATTTTACTTTTTCTATTTTCAATATTCTTTGTGACTTCTGGTGATTTGATTATAATGTGTCTTGTGGGTTTGTTTGCGTTCATCTTAATTGATGTGTTTTGGGCATCATGGATCTGGATGTCCACATTTTCTTCCCCAGATTTGGGGAGACTTTATCCATTCTTTCCTTGAACACACTTTCTGGTTCTTTCTCTCTACCTTTCCTGCTGGGATGCTGGGATTTCCATAATGCATATATTGTTCTTCTTAATGATGTCCCATAAATCCCTTAATCTTTCTTTACCCTTTTTTATTCTTTTTTCTTTTTGCTTCCCTGACCGAACTGTTTCCAATGATTTATAATCTGGATTCATACATCCTTTCTTTTGCTTGATCTAGTCTGATCTTGAATCCTTCCAGTGAATTTTTCATTTCAGGTATTGTGTTCTTCAGTTCTTTGATTTCTATTTCATATGTTTTAATATTTTCTATCTCTGTTAAAATTCTCAGTTTGTTCATGCATTATTTTTAAAGATTTATTTATTTATTTTAGAAAGAGAGACAGAGAGCATGAGTGGGTTGGGCAGAGGGAGAGAGAGAATCTCAAGTGGACCCTGAGATTATGACCTAAGACAAAACCAAGAGTCAGACATTTAACTGACTGCACCACTCTGGGGCCCCATTGTTAATGCATTATTTTCTAAACTTGTTGAGCTTCTCTATGCCAATTATTTTGAATTCTCTGTCAGGTAAATCAGAACCATATAATTCTGTTTTATTAGTAGCAATTTCTGGAGATTTATCTTGTTATTTTTTTGGAACATATTTACCCATTTCTTTATTTTTCTTGGCTTTCTCTGTTGGTTCCTGTGCAATAAACAAAGCAGGCACTTCTCTTGGAGTTCACAGACTGGTATTTCTTATCCTCCCATTGGAGAAGCTAAGAGCAGAGTTATTTTCTCAACAATAGGGTGCTGTGCTAACATTAGGGATTCTGGCAAAAGTAGGTCTCATATCTCCCTATTGGCTTCAGTGGGTTGGTTTTCATGTTTGCCTAGGGAACTAGAGCCTTTCAATTTGTTTTTGAATTTCTCACAAAGAAAATTTGGCCATGAATACTTGCTGAATCAATGTATTCATTTGGGAAAAGAGTGTTCAAGGCTTCCTACTCTACCATCTTCTTGATATCACTCCTATTTTCTATACCTTGTTTTATTCAAGTATCTGAAGTACCATAAAATAAAGATTTATAAACAAATTATATTAATATTCTGTGAACAGTTATCGACTTGATTAGAAAAATAAAATATTAGCAAAATGTTTTAATATTAAAGAACATATGATATAAATATTACATTTATCTGAAATTTTAAAAAATTCTATCAGTTTAATTTGTACGTATTAACTTATACACATTTTTAATTGTTACAATCATAGTACATTCACTCCATGTACCATACTACTTTTTTTGTCTATCATACACTTGTGAACAATTTCTACACCTCTTTCATAATTTTTATTTACAATCATTAAATATCATCCTGTCAAACATTTCAATTATTTTAAATGGAGTATCTGGCCTTCAGCATGAACCATTCCATGATAGATGGAAACTACTGATTCCAATTCAAGATACGTTCTAATCCAACTTTTTTTTATTTCTAATTGTGTAAAGATTTGAAAGTAGAAACATTTTTGTCCAACTAATTCAAAGCTTGTTTTCTTTTTCCATATTTCATTACAGGAATCACAGAAAAATACTCTGATTTCATTCATGAAGAGAGGTAATCTTAGTCATGCAGTTATATAGTACTGTTAGGCAATAGAAAAGAACACAAAAGCAATAGTAAAATGGTATGATGCTGCTTTACTTTTAAGGCTTATCACCTGCTTACAGATTCTAAATACTGCAGTTGTTTTTTTTTTTTTTTCTGTAGTTACCAGTGTCTGTTTTTTACATGAAAGAAAGTGAGCTGTGACTCTTGATGTGTTGAGATCTGATACAAGCAATCACAGTAGAAGACTACTTGACATTTAACTTTTCTTTCTTTTCTTTTTTTTTTGTTGTTGTTGAACATTTAACTTTTCAAAGAACGTTACCTAGCTTCACTTCTCTCCTACTATTATGGTAAATGTTCTCACAGTAGGGAGACATTTCATTTTTGTGGTTATAGAAAGAAATCAAATCTATAAACATAACCTCTTCAAGGACAATAAAGCCACATTTTCAACATGAAATCTGATTTTATATTAACCACATATTACAGTATCTTACTGTATTTATGAGAGTCTAGGAAAGGCCAAAAACAATATTCAATTCCCACATTCCCACATACAATTCAGCATGTTTTTCTCACCCTCCCTTACATTAGGCATTTGTATTTTACTGCTACAGCGCACAATAAGCAAAATAGTGTGCTTTTACCAGAAACTGTCATGTCCTTTCTCCTTCTGTTTCCTAAATTATAATCCAGATCGTGAAATAAAAATCTGAGGGTTTTCATTAATCAATGATGATTGCTTGTCATGTATCTTCCATTTCCTTGCACTATGGTGAATCATTTCACCTGCTGTCATAGTCTTACTCTGTCCACCTAATTCCTGGCCTGGGAAACAGACCAGCTCCAGATGAGCAGGTGGTATAGTTGGAGCCCAGCAGAGGTGTTGAATACCATGGAATACCATAGATAATTTGTTCTCAGGCCCAATAAACCAAGGAAAAATAACTCTGAGCAAAATAAAAATTATAGAAACAGAAACCAGATGCTCAAACTTGAAGCATACTTACCTCTTATTTCCTTGAAGGACACATTTTGTCAATGTGATCTTTAATACAAAAATAATATATTCTAGTACATAATTGTATCAGTATTTTCCTATTTTCCCTTTAGTTCTTAAGAAGCAAATTGATTTGACAGTATGCAAAATTTCCTATAGTGTGTGCCTAGAAAGCTGAAGGAGTATCTGTGGTTCATTAGCCTCTGAAAACTTAGATGTCTGTTTAACATGTCCATATCTGTAACCTTTTGAAGAGAAACAAGTCAGCCTTGACCTAACATCTGTCTAAGACATTAGCTGCTTTATAAATTATGTGTTATTCAAAAGAGCATATTAGATTATATTTCTCAGAAAATGCAGCATTCTTCTTGAAAATGAATGTGTGTTATGGTATTAAATGGACTGAACAGCACATTTACAACTGTTTTTGCCAGTGATCAGGGAAAATGTATAGGGCAACAAAAGAATCCTCAGAGCATACAGGAGTGAAATGTTTATCAGCAAAATGTAATCTGGCTCCTAGGCTTCTGCTCATCTTCATCTCATGACAGATACTCAATGAACAGAGTAAGTCTCTGAAAAAAGTCCAGGGAAAATCTTTTTCTTAAAGATTTATTTTATTTTATTTATTGAAGAAAGAGAGAGAGAGCATGAGCAGGAGGAGGGACAGAGAGAGGGGGAGAAGCAGAATCTGTGCTGGTCAGGGAACCTGACAGACTTGATCCCAGGACCCCAATATCATGACCTGAGGTGAAGGCAGATGTTTCACTGACTGAGCCACCCAGGTGCTCCCAGGGAAAATCTTCTTAAATCGTCTGTACACTTTGTTATATTTTTCTACATCATTACCATTACAGCATAACTTTTGTATTGGGAGCAAAAGAATGTAATACCTTTGTATCCTGGTGAGCCAAAAAGTAGAGTCTTGTCCTAATAAGCTTAGAAATAACCAACCAGCTAGGTAATTAAAATCTCTGACAGAAGTAAGCATGAGTAAGTTATCAGCTTTTTCCATGGAGAATTCCAAATATAGGTTGGCAAAGAATATGATTCAGACTTAATTGTCTAGAAAATAAGATGGCTATTTTACAAGTGTTTAGATAAATTTGCCTCCCATTCTGCTTTGTTTTTTTAAGGCTGATATGTTTCTTTTGCCTCTGTATATTAATGTCCATTTACAGAATATAAGTATTCCATCACCATCTCTCATAATAGCTTTTTCCATAATACTTGTTTCTCTCAAAGTAGTAGTAGTAATTCATATCTTATATTTGTATAACTCCTATAGTTTTCAAATGAAACAAAATGCATTACTTTTTTTGTGGAATATATGATTAAATATCCAAATGGAATTTCACTATAAGGTGCTATAATAATTACACTAGAAGATAAATAATATGGACTTTCTGAATACATTTGGCAAATTATTATATTATTATAAAAGCAATAAAATAAAAACATAAGTCTTTATAAATATATGATCTAGATTTAATCTTTTTTCAAAGATTTTATTTATTTATTTGAGAGAGAGAGAGAGAAAGCAGGACAAATAGGCTCCCCTCTGAGTAGGGAGCCCGAGAACACAGGGCTAAGTCCCAGGACTCTGGGATCATGACCCAAGCCAAAAGCAGACCCTCAACCGACTGAGGCACCCAGGCACCCTAGATTTAATCTTTAATCAACATCAAGCAAAAAGATTATGAGGCACGGCCTCAAATTTTACCTCTTTCAATTAAAATTGTATGACCTTGGTAAGGCATTTAACCTCTGTAACCTCATCTGTCTTATACACACTGAAGATAACAGTGTGTACTTCACAAGACTGTAGTGAGGATTAAATAGGTAATGAATTCAGAAACAACTGCATGTAGTAGATCTTTAGTAAATGCATAGAAATTTCTAATTTACAAAAAAAATCTAAGACAATACATATATTAAGAATATAAAGTAAAAAGGTGAGATAAAGAAAGGACAAATGATTCACAAACTTCACCTTTCTAAATCAATGCTCTATAAATCCACATATCAGATGATTCTGGTTAATTTACTCTATCATTGTATTTAATGCCTCCCCATTTTAAAATTTATTTCAATCCAGAATTACTTTTAAATATTTTTTCCCCTGAGTAAGCAACTCTATAACTCTTCCTCCTAAAAGGCTGGCATTTCATTTGTTTACATAGGAAGAGTTTGAAGACCATTACAGTGTTTATAAAAGGCTGAGTTTCCTTTTGGTTGATAGAGTGACAACATAATGCATGCAATGGTTTTGTAGATTATTTCTGTACCCACAAATTTTCCTTTCTGAAATCTAATATGGATTTGGTTCTTGTTTATCTTTCAGTGTTTTTCTATGAAAAAAATATATATATTTTATAAGGAGGACGTTTATGAATTACAGCACTGTCAGGGAGCAATTGAAAACCTCTCTCTTTTTCTTTTCCAATTAATATGATCTATCTGCCTGCAATACTGTGGGGTGAACAGAGGATAAAGGAAAAGGGGAATGTTTTTAAAAGACTACATAAACTTTTAGTATTCAACTTCAGCCATATCTTATTCTGGAAGATTTACATAAAAGAAGACCCCTTCTTTGTCCTCAGCAACTCATTCCCCTGCTTAATAGCACAACGAAGGTAAAATCTCTCCCTCAAAACTTGGTTTGATTTCTCTAAACCTATCATATTTTTCTTGTTAGTTTGTGATGTGTACATGTAGAAAGTATAATACAATGTGGTAAGTATTGCAATGGAGATAAAACCAACAAAAACTACATCAGAAAACAAAGTTAAAATGTAGTCATAAGGAATATAGTCAATATTGTAATAGCAATGTAACAGGACAGATGGTAGTTACCCTTGTGATGAATATAGCATAATGTATAAACTTGTCAAATCACTAAGTTGTACACCTGAAACTAATGTAGCACTGTGTGTCAACTATACTCAAACAAACAAAAGTGTTTGTTTAGGAAAAAATGGTCACCTTATACTTTATTCCAATTATATTAATACTGGTTTGAGCCGACATCTCAACTGTCAAAAACCCATTACTTCTATGTAGGATTTCTCCATCTCCAAAAAGCATCAAAGGTCAAAGAGATTTCCACAGTCTAAATGTGGGGTTCAGCTCTACTTCACAGCCACGGAGAGATGTGTCTATTGACAATGTAACCTGCCTATCTTGACTGTTGATTCTTTTATTCACTTAACAGATATTATTAATTGATGTTATGTTCCAAGTACTGTTTTAGATGCTGGAAATACAGCAGCTAGAAAAACAAAGGTGTTTGTTTTTACAAACCTTACATTTCAGTGACAATAATAATTATTTAATGTCAGATATTATTTATAAATATAAATATACACTCTTTCCAATGAAGAAAAAATATTTCAAGGTTATAAATGAGCAAAATGAAACATAAACGGGTTAAATAATTTGCCCAATTTTCCATAGCTAGTAAGGGGTTGATTTGAACTCACACAATCTAGTTCTAGAATGAATGATTATAACCAATATATTTTGATGTTTTGCTGCTTTATCAGTTCTGTCCAAAATTTTCCTTTGAGCCCAGTTATTAAGGGGAGGGCACTCTGCCATCCTGAGTCTTCAACAGGAAACAAGCCTCTTCCCTAAAGGCCAAGGGAGGCCAAAAGTAAGCAGATGTCCAGTGTTGTTTCTCTTACTACCCATTTCTAGAGGCACCAGCCCCACCAGGGCCACTGGCTCTAGATTGGTTTGGGCATACATTCCTTGTGGCTCTTTTCCTCCTAGATCCACGTAAGCTTTACCTTCCAACTTTTTAAGCAAAATTGACTTTGGAAAATAGAATATCCATCACAGCACTTAATGTCAATATCTCAGCTGTCCCCAGGAGGCACAACCTACACATCATAAACAGTACAACCTCTCTCATTTTCTAAATGGTAAACTATCTTCAACGTCTCATGGGTACTTTATTTTCTTATGGATTAAGCAATGACTTTGTTTAATTTTTCTCTGTATAAATAAAAACAAATAAAATATTAATGGGACATCTTTGTAAATTGTTGTGCTGTGTAGTAAAAAAGCATAGAATTAAAGTTATTACAGCATCAGGATAAACCTTATAGGGAAAGAAATCTTTGACATGGACTTGGAGGATAAATAAGAATTTTCCATTTGTAGAAGTAGGGGAAGCAAACCAGGTCAAGAAAGACAATGAGTCATTATGGTGAGTCAATAGTCTGACAAGACTTTCTCCTTTGCTTCAGCAGCATTGTGTTATGTCTCTGATATAAAACCTACAAAATATATGTAATTATTAAGTTACATCTCTGTTTTCCTCAGTATAATCTCAGATTATGGGATCAAGGATTATAACTTTATTATTTTCCCACATGAAAGCCAGGCAAATAAGCATGCAATAAACATTTGTGTTAAAGGATGAATAAATTGATATTGTTAAAGAATACATACTATGGTAAAAGATACAGAAAATAGTGGATAGAAAGAGTTCTGAATATGAAGACCTGAAGGGGTTGTGAAGTACATTATAGCAAGAATTTGTGTCTTCTAGGCCAGTGATTCTCAAAGTCTTGTTTGTGGTGCCATAGGGCTTTTTGAGACCCTTTCAAGACATTCATAAGGTCAAAACTATTTTTGCGATAATGCTAAAACAATATATTAATTTTTCCTCTTATTCTCTCATGAGATCACAGTGAAGTTTTCCAATCTACATAACCTGCAATGAAATCATTATTTTGCTGGGAAATGCAGTGTGAATTTATATATTCTTATTTTTAAAATGTCTTCAATTTTACTATTTAATATTATACATGGAGATAGACCCACATAACCTGCATGAGCAAAAGTTGCTTGAGTTCCTCAATAATTCATAGGAGCATAAGATTCTTGAAACCAAAAATGTTGAGTATTATTGTTCTAGGGAAATGATTAAATTTTTGAAATGGGGTGATGATATAATTATGTCAGTCCTATTTTGCTATGCAGTTAGTAGAAGTAAGACAATTAAGGCTTTTGGGTCTAAAAAATCCACTATCTATATATTTTTATGTCTTAATGATGTAGTTACATTTTACTTGTTTATTTATTATATTTTATTATTTATTGATTTTTTTATTATGTTATGTTAGTCATAACATATATAACATATTAGTTTTTGATGTAGTGTTCCATGATTCATTGTTTGTGTATAACACCCAGTTCTCCATGCAATATGTGCCCTCCTTAATATCCATCACTGGGCTATCTTACCCCCCACCCCTTCTCCTCTGAAACCTGTTTGTTTCCCGGAGTCCATAGTCTCTCATGGTTCATCTCCCCCTCTGATTCTCCGCCCTTTCATTTTTCCCTTCCTTCTTCTAATGTCCTCCATGCTATTCCTTATGTTCCACAAATAAGTGAAACCATATGATAATTGACTTTCTCTGCTTGACTTATTTCACTTAGCATAATCTCCCCCAGGTCCATCCATGTTGATGCAAAAGTTGAGTATTCATCCTTTCTGATGGCTGAGTACTATTCCATTGTATATATGGACCACATCTTCTTTATCCATTTGTCTTTTGAAGGACACCAGTTAGAATGACAAAAATTGACAAGACAAGAAACAACAAATGTTAGAAAGATTGTGAAGAAAGGGGAACCCTCTTACACTGTTGTTGGGAATGCAAGTTGATACAGCCACTTTGGAAAACTGTGGAGGTTCCTCAAAAAGTTAAAAATAGAGCTACCGTAAGACCCAGCAATTGCACTACTGGGCATTTACCCCAAAGATACAGGATGTAGTGAAAAGAAGGGCCATATACACAATGTTCATAGCAGCAATGTCCACAATAGCCAAACTGTGGAAAGAGCCAAGATGCCCTTCAACATTTTACTTGTTTTTAAAGAAAATTCAATATGGTCATGTTAGATGCAGCTTTGAAATACCATCCATGACCATAAACTCAAGTGAAGCAATCATTCAGCCATTATCTATTGATTAAATTTGGTTTACTCTGCCCTTAAAATAAAATAAAATTTCCCTTTAGGAATGTGACTCTGGGTAAAGAAGGTAATCATCTATATTATAAGTACTACATTGAATTATGTATGTTTTATGGTAACAAAGGAAGCTGGTGATATATTTAGCTGCCCACACTATAACATTTATGAGTCTTGCTATCCAGTCTGAACAAATTTAAAGTACTTTGTAACAGTTATTCCAAAGTGTTTTATGCCCTCTGGTGACCATTTGAAACTTTGGTTGTTGTGGGGGTTTTTTTGTTTGTTTTTTTAGATTCCTTACCTCAAAAACTTTATATTTGGTTAACTTTGAATAAGCAGAATCTATTTTTAAGTGCTATCATATTTTGGCTGCAGTTTGGGAACTTCTTAGTCTGATAACAATAGGGTGCTTGCTATGTAATATTCATTTCCTGAACTCATTTTCACCTCACTTGGATACTTTTAATTTTCCATTTTCTCTTAATGTATGAGTCAAAGGTACCATCCAAGTTGGTATCAAAAAGAGGGCAGAGAAGAAACCCTGTTGTGAAGATTTTTTAAATCAGTAGAAAGTGTATTATTGAATTTCTACTTTCATTTATAATAAACCTCCAAAAAGAAAAAAAAGTATAATGAACATTATAGTAATTACACAGCCATTATAAATTATTGTTTATTGAGACACTGATTGAGGTCTATGCTTCTCTATTTTTCTGGGCTCAACAGAGATAGCACTGATTACCAAATGCTCATATTAACATATGTTAAATTCTGCATTTACTCTGAAAGCTTCCCAGGTAGTTTATCTTCACCAAAGAATTTACAAATAATTAACCTAAAAATGTCTTCTTAAAATTTCCATTCAAAACAGAAATATCAATTTGGCCTCTTTAGTTTTCATATCAGTGTCACTGTCCATGTGCATGGAAGCTAAGCTATAATGTACTTCACAACCCCTTCAGGTCTTCATATTCAGAATTACAATGCTTTTGTAACTAGTTACAAAAGACAATAGATTTATGTTTCAAAGCTCTTGTTAATAAGAGATTAAATTCATATTATTGTTTATATATTGACACTTTTGATTTTTAATTAATCAACTGTCCATTGCACATTCTTTGAGATTAGTACAGATTGCAAGTGATTTCTATCTCATAGGTAGATAGAATCTAAGCCTCAAATTACAAAAGTACTTTTTCTCATTTTTTTCCCACAATTCTCTTGTTACTTTTGAAGTAAAAAGAAGATAAAACATTGAGTGAGATAATTTTGCCTTTAACATCTGAGAGTCTTCACATACTCTAAGTTTGAATTGAAGTATTATATATGATGGATACAATAAAATAAAAAAGAAGTACCTAGGATTCCTGAGAATAAAGACATCCTGATTATTTTTCCACATAAATTGGTAATTAGAAAACCTCTGTGTGAAATGTATGAGATGATATAAACATGATATCACTTTTTTAGAGAAGACATTAAGGAATAAAGTTTGGAGATGTGTCCAATGCTATGAAATTTTCAAGAAAAAAATTAGAACTTCAGGTCTTCTGAATCTCTGCTCCTGTTCAAACAACTCAACAATTATATTCTTTCATTTTTTAAAATTAATATATTGAGGATTTTTGGAGAAGTTTTAGGATCACAGCAAAATTGAGCACTAAGTACAGAGAGAGTTCCCATGATCCCTGCCACATAAATACATAATCTCCTCCACCATCAATATTCCACATCAGTGTGGTACATTTGCTACAATCAAAGGACCAATATTAACATAGTATTATCAACCATAATCCATAGTTTCAAATGGGTCTCAAACTTGTTTTTATACTTCTTTAGAGGTTTTAAGAAATGCACAATAGCATGTATTGATTATTATATCATACAGAATAATTTCTCTTCCCTAAAAATCCCCTGTGTTCCATCAGTTCATTCCTATCCCCCACCACCTCCCAAAAAACCTGGCAACCACTAATCTTTTTACTGCTTACATAGTATTATTGTCTTTCCGAGTATGTTATATAGTTGGAATCACACAGTATGTAACTTTTTCAGTTTGACTTTTTTTTCTTCACTTACCTTTAAAGTTCCTCCATGTTCTTTTTTGGTGACTCATTTATTTTCAGCACTAAATAATATTCTACTGAATTGATGTACCACAGTTTATTTAACCATTCACCTGTTGAAGGACATTTTTGTTACTTTCGAATTTTAGTAATTATAAATAAAGCTGCTGTGAATGTACCTGTGCAGGTTTATAAGTGAGCATTAGTTTCCAAATAATTTGGGCAAATACAAAGGGGCACAATTGCTGGATCATATGGTAAGAATATGTTTAGTTTTGTAAGACACTGCCAAAGTGTCTTCCAAAGTGGCTGTCCTGTTTGAATTACAACCAGCAATGAATGAGAGTTTCTATTGATCATACCCTCACCAGATTTTGGTGCTGGCAGTGATTTGGATTTTAGCCATTCTAATACATATTTATCTAATACATATAATAAAACATATTGTTTTAATTTGTAATTCCCTAGTGATGTATGAGGTTGAGCATCTTTCCATGGTCAAGGACTTCACAGCAAATGAAGCGCAACAATGAGCCCATGCTTATGGAAAACACTGTTTTTGCCAAGTTCCCCACTATTTAAAGTAGCTGGCTTCATAAAATGGTGGACTAGTCTTTTGAAAATTCAATAATTCATTACTGAATAATTCAGTTACTGCATTACCTAAATTATTGTGCTATATATATATACAAATTATTTTATATATAAATAATAATACAAATTAATAACATGAGAAATAGAAGTGGTACCATCACTACTAATCTTATATATATATACATATATATATATAGTGCAGTGTATATATCCTATATATATATATATATATCCTATGCATATATGTATATTCTGAAATCTTGCTATAATTACTTGTTAGTTCCAGAAAGTTTGTTTTTTTCTTCAATGCTTTGAGATTTTATACATGGACGATCATGTCAACTGTGAACAAAATGTTTTATTTTTCCTTCCTACTCTCTATAATTTTTTGTTTCTTTTTCTTGTTTTACCGCATTGGTTTGGACTTCTCATATAATGTTAAAATAGGAGTGGTAAGAAGGGACATCCTTGCTTTGTTCTGGATCTTAATGAGAAAATATCTGGTTTCCTATCATTAAGTATGATGTTAGTTGTAGGGTATTTGTAGATGTTCTTTTTATTTTTTTTTTAAGATTTTATTTATTTATGAGACCGTGAGAGAAGGAACACAAGCAGGGGGGAGTTGGAGAGGGAGAAGCAGGCTCCCCACTGAGAAGGGAGCCTGACACAGGGCACAATCCCAGGATGCTGGGTTCATGACCTGAGCCAAAGGCAGACACTTAATGACTGAGCCACCCAGGCACCCCTAGATGTTCTTTTTAATGTTAAGGAACTCTAGTCCTACTTTGCTGAAAAATTTTATCATGAATTGATGTTTGTCAAATGTTTTTTTCTACATATATTGATATGATAATGTTTTTTCTTTGTTAACCTGTTGGTGTGATAGATTACATTAATTGATTTTTGATTGTTGAACCAGCTTGAGCACCTGAGATAAATCCCACTGGTTATACTGTAGAATTCTTTTTGTACACGGCTGTATTTGATTTGCAAATATTTGGTGAGGATTTTTGTATCTTTGTTTATGAGTTGTCTTAGGTTCACCTGATGTAAAAAGTTATAAACTGGGTGAATTAAACAACAGACATTAATTTCTCACAGTTCTAGAAGGTGGAAATCTGAAATCAGGGTGTAGGCATAGTCAGTTTCTGAAAAAAGACCCTCTTCCAGGTTGCAGACAAACCTCTTTTCCTTGTATTCTCCTCTGTTAGAAAGAGGATGAAAACTCTCCCTTTGGCGTTCCTAAAGGGCATTAATCCCATTCATGGAAGTTCCATTTTCATGATCTAATTAACTACCAAAGGCCTCACTTCTTTACACCATCAATTTAATGATTAGAATTTCAACACATGAATTTTGGGGGAATGAGAGCATTCAGTTTACAACAGGAAAAATATTGGTCTGTAGTTTTCTTTTCTGCTAATGTCTTTGTCTGGTTTTGGTATTAGGGTAAGCCTGGCTACATAGAATGAGATAGTATTTATTCTTCTTCTATCTTCTGCAAAAGATAGTAGGGAATTAGTATAATTTCTTGCTTAAATGTTTGATAGAATTCACCAGTGAACCCATTTGAGTCTGGCATCTTCCCTTTAGGAAGCTTACTAAATATTGATTCAATTTCTTTAATAGATCTAAGCCTAATCATATTACTTCTTTTTGAGTGAGTTTTGATAGGTTATGTTTTTCAAGAAATTGATCAGTTACATCTAGGTTATCAAAATTGTGAGCATAGAGTTGTTCATAATATTTTATTATCCTTTTAATGTCAATAAGATTAGTAGTGATGGTACCACTTCTATTTCTCATGCTATTAATTTGTATTATTATTTATATATAAATAATTTGTATTATTTATATATAAATATATAATAAATTATATATAAATGATATGTAATTTATATACATATAATTTATAACTCTTGGCTAGAAGTTTATTGATTTTATGGATCTTTTCAAAGAATTCGCTTTTGGTTTTGTTGATATTCTCTATTGATTTCTTGCTTTCAATATCACACTGATTTCTACTCTAATTTTATGACTTCTTTTCTTCTGCTTACTTTATTTTTTAATTTTATTATGTTAGTCACCATACAGTACATCATTAGTTTTTAATGTAGTGTTCCATGATTCATTGTTTGCATATAACACCCAGTTCTCCATGCAATATGTGCCCTCCTAAATATCCATCACAGAGCTAACACATCCCACACCCTGCTCCCCTCCAAAACCCTCAGTTTGTTTTTCAGAGTCCATAGTCTCTCATGGTTTGTCTCCCTCTCTGATTCCCCCCCCTTTCATTTTTCCCTTCCTTCTCCTAATGTCCTTATGAACAGACACTTCTCAAAAGAAGACATACAAATGGCTAATAGACACATGAAAAAATGTTCATCATCATTAGCCATCAGGGAAATTCAAATCAAAACCACATTGAGAAATGACCTTACATCAGTTAGAATGGCAAAAATTGACAAGGCAAGAAACAACAAATGTTGGAGAGGTTGTGGAGAAAGGGGAACTCTCTTACACTGTTGGTGAGAATGCAAGTTGGTTGGGGCGCCTGGGTGGCTCAGTTGGTTGGGCGACTGCCTTCAGCTCGGGTCATGATCTTGGGGTCCTGGGATCGAGCCCCACATCAGGCTCCCTGCTTGGCGGGAAGCCTGCTTCTCCCCTTCCCACTCCCCCTGCTTGTGTTCCCTCTCTCGCTGTCTCTCTCTCTCTGTCAAATAAATAAATCTTTAAAAAAAAAAAAGGAATGCAAGTTGGTACAGCCACTTTGGAAAACAATGTGGAGGTGTCTCAAAAAATTAAAAATAGAGCTACCCTATGACCCAGCAATTGCACTACTGGGCATTTACCCCAAAGACACAAATGTAGTGAAAAGAAGGGCCATATACACAATGTTCATAACAGCAATGTCCACAATAGCCAAACTGTGGAAAGAACCAAGATGCCCTTCAACAGATGAATGGATAAAGAAGATGTGGTCCATATATACAATGGAATATTACTCAGCCTCAGAAAGGATGAATAGTCAACTTTTGCATCAACATGGATGGGATTGGAGGAGATTATGCTAAGCGAAATAAGTCAGGCAGAGAAAATCAGTTATCTTCTGCTTACTTTAGATTTAATTTGCTCTTCTTTTCTAATTTTCTAAGGTGGAAAGTTGGATTACTAATTTCAGATCTTTCTTACATATTCATTCAATGTTGTAAACTTTCCTCAAAGCACTGCTTTCCCTGCACACCAAAATTTATATCATAATTTTAATTTAATTTTGTTTGAAATGTTGAGAATTTCTTTGACTCATAAGTTATTTAGAAGCATGCAGTTTAATCTCCAAGCATTTAGGGATTTTCCATCTATTTTTTTGTTATTAATTTTTGGTTTAATTCCATTGTCTGAAAACATACATTATGATTTCTATTCTTTTCTATATGTTAATATGTGTTTTATGTCCCAGAATATGGTTTCTCTTTTGAAAAGAATGTGCATTCTGCTGTTGTTGGATGAAATATAATTAGATCCAATTTACTGATAATATTGTTGAGTTCAATTATGTTCTTATTGATTTTCTGCCTGCTCTGTCCGTACAGGTAGAGGGGTATTGAAACCTCCACCTATAATAGTGGATTCCTTATTTCTCTAAATATTGAAGAAATATCTCCTTTATCATTGTGTAATACCCTTTTTATCCCTAATAATTTTATGTCACACTGGAATCTGTTTTGTCTGAATTGAATATGGCATATTTTTCTCTAACACTTACTTTTAACCTATGTGTCTTTAAAGTGGGTTTATTTGTAGACAACACATGGTTGGATCTTGTTTTTGATTCACTCTGCTAGGTTGTGTTTTTTAATTGGTAAATTTGAACAATTGACGTTGAGTAATAATTGATGTACTTGGATTAGTATTTAACATTTGTACTTTTATACTTACTGCCCTGGCTCTTTGTTTTTATTTTTCCACTCTTTTTCTGCCTTCTCTGGTTTTAATTAAGCATTTAATATTATTTCAGTTTTCTCCAGTCTAAACATATCCATTATAATAGTTATTATAATCCTAGACTATTTTCAAATAACATTCTGCTATTGCACAGGTAGTGCAAGTACCTTATATTAAAGAATACTTAATATCTTCCCATTCATTTTACTTTTGTGTGAATCACAAACACCAAATGCATTGTTGCTATTACTAATTTGAACAGATGCTGTCTGTTAGATCAATTAAAAATAAGAAAAAATTTTAAAAATTACCTTCATTTAATCTTTCACTAACATTTTTCCTTTCATTATGTAGATCTGAGTTTCTGACCTATATAATTTACCCCTTCCTGAGGAATTTCTTTTAACTTTTTTTACTACTAGTATAAGTTTTATTGAAATATAATTGACATACAGTGTTATATATATATATATATATATATATATATATAAGAATAGCTAATATCTGTCACCAAACAATGTTATTACAATCTTGTTTTAGCCTTATATATTTTTTATTTTAATTCTAATTTAGTTAACAGAGTATTGTATTAGCTACAAGTGTACAATATAGTAATTCAACAATTCCATACATCACTTAGTGCTCATCATGACAAGTGTACTCCTTAATCTCCTTCATCTATTTCACCCATCCCCTCATCCACCTCCCCTCTGGTAAATATCAGTTTGTTCTCTGTAGTTAAGAGCCTGTTTCTTGGTTTGTCACTCTCTCCCTCTTTCTTTTTTTCCTTTGCACATTTGTTTTGTTTCTTAAATCCCACATATGAGTGAAATCATATGGTATTTTTCTTCCTCTGACTGACTTATTTTTCTTAACATTATACACTCTAGTTCCATCCAGGTCATTGCAAATGGCAAGATTTCATTCATTTTATGGCTGAATAATATTTCATTATATATATGTATATATATCACATCTTCTTTATGCATTCATCTAACAATGGGCACTTGGGCTATTACCATATATTGGCTATGGTAAATAATGCTGTTATGAATGTAGGGATGGATGTATCTCTTTGAATTAGTGTTTTTGTATTCTTTGGGTAAATAACCAGTAGCGCAATTGCTGAATCATAGGGTACTTCTATTTTTAAAGTTTTAAGGAACCTCCAATTATGTTTTCCACAGTGGCTGCTGCAGTTTGCATTCCCCCAACAATGCAAAAGGGTTCCTCTCTCCACATCCTCACCAACACCTGTTGTATGTGTTATTGATTTTAGTCATTCTGACAAGTGTGAGGTGATATCTCACTGTAGTTTTGATTGCATTTCCCTGATGGCTGGTGATGCTGAACATCTTTTCATATGTCTTTTGGCCATCTGAATGTCTTCTTTGGAAAAATGTTTGTTCGTGTCTTCTGCCCATTTTTTATTGGGTTATTTGGGAAGGTATTGAGTTTTATAAGTTCTTTATATGTTCTGGATACTAATCTTTTATTGGATATGTCTTTTGCAAATACCTTCGTCCATTCAGTAGGTTCCTTTCTGGTTTTGTTGATTGTTTCATTTACTGTGTAGAAGCTTCTTAATTTGATGTAGTTCCAATAGTTTACTTTTGCATTTGTTTCTCCTGACTCAGGAAACAAATCTAGAAAAAGGTTGCTATGACCAATATCAGAGATATTACTGCCTGTGTTTTCTTCTAGGATTCTTATGATTTCAGGCTTCACATTTAGATCTTTAATCCATTTTGACTTTATATTTGTGTATGGTGGAAGAAACTGGTCCTGTTTCACTTTTTATATGTTGCTGTCCAGTTTTCCCAACACCATTTGTTGAAGAGACTATCTTTTTCCCGTTGTATATTATGTCCTGTTTTGTCAAAGCTTAATAGACCAAATAATGGTTGATTTATTTCTGGGTTTACTATGCTGGTCCATTGATCTATATGTCTATTTTTGTGACAGTACCATACTGTTTTGATTACTACAGCTTTATAATATAATTTGAAGTCTGGAATTGTGAAACCTCCAGCTTTGCTTCTTTCTTTCTTTCTTTTTGTTCTTTCCTTCTTTCTTTCTCTCTCTCTCTCTCTCTTTTTTTTTTTTTTTGGATAGATTTGGCTGTTAGGGTTCTTTTGTGGTTCCATACAAATTTCTGAATTGTTTGTTCTAGTTCTCTGAAAAATGCTGTTGGTATTTTGATAAGGATTGCATAAAATGTGTAGATTCTTTGGGTACTATAGACATTTTAACAATATTTGTTCTTCTAATACATGAGCATGGAATATCTTTCCATTTTTTTGTGTCTTCAATTCCTTTCATCAGTCTTCTACATTTTTCAGAGTACAGGTTTACCACCTCTTTGTTTAGGTTTATTTCTAGATATTTTGTTATTTTAGTGCAGTTGTAAATGTGATTCTTTTCTTAACTTCTCTTTATGCTGCTTAATTATTAGTGTATAGAAATGCAACAGATTTCTACACATTAACTTTGTAATCTGTAACTTTACTGAATTTGTATACCAGGGTTTTCAATATAGAGTGTCATGTTATCTGTGAAGAGTGAAAGTTTGACAAAGGCATTCCTTTGGATGCTTTTTATATCTTTCTGTGGTCTGGTTGCTGTGGCTGGATTTCCAGTATTATGTTGAATAAAAGTAGTGAGAGTGGACATCTTTGTTTTGTTCCTGGCCTTAGAGGAAAAGCTCTCAGTTTTACCCCTGTGAGTGTGATGTTTGCTGTTTTTCATATATGATCTTTATTATGTTGAGTTATGTTCAATCTATACTTACTTTGTTGAGGGCTTTTATTATGAATGGATCTTGTGCTTTGTCAAATGTTTTTTTCTTCATCTAATGAAATGATCATATGGTTTTTATCCTTCCTTTTATTGATGTGAGGTATCACATTGATTGATTTGTAAATATTGAACCACCTTTACATCCTGGGAATAAATCCCACTTAATCATGGTGAATGATTTTTTAAATATATTGTTGGATTCAGTTTGCTAATATTTTTTGAGGGTTTTTGCATCTATGTTCATCAGAAACATTGGCCTGTAGTTCTCTTTTTGGTGTCATGTCTTTATCTGGTTTTGGTATCAGGGTGGTACTGGCTTCATAGAATGAATTTGGAAGTTTTGTTCCTTAAATTCCACATATGAGTGAAATCATATGGTATTTTTCTTTCTCTGACTGACTTATTTTTCTTAACATTATACACTCTAGTTCCATTTTTTTGGAATAGGTTGTGAAGAATAGGTATTAACTCTTCCATAAATACTTGGTAGAATTCACCTGTGAAGCCATCTGGTCCTGGACTTTTGTTTTTGGGAGTTCTTTGATTAAATTATTGATTCAATCTCCTTGCTGGTAAATGATCCATTCAAATTTTCTATCTTCTGTTTTGATGTGTTTTTGTTTCTAGAAATTTATCCATTTCCCCTAGGTTGTCTGCTTTGTTGGCATATAGTTTTTCTTAATATTCCCTTACAATTTTTTTTTTTTATTTCTGCAGTGTTGGTTGTGACTTTCATCTGTAACTCTGAATACTTTTCTCTCTCTCTCTCTCTCTATGAGTCTGGGTGGAAACTTATCAGGTTTGTTGAATTTATCACAGAATCAGCTCCTGGTTTCACTAATCTGTTCTTTTTTTTTCCCCTTAGTTTCTGTACCTTTTTTTCTCTTCTATTCTTTATTATTTCATTCCTTCTGTTGGTTTTAGTTTCATTTGTTGTTCTTTTTCTAGCTCTTTTGGTGTAAGGATATGTTGTTTATTTGAGATTTGTCTTGTTTCTTGAGGTAAGCCTGTATTGCTATAATCTTTCCTCTTAGAACTGCTTTTATTTCCCCCCAAAGGTTTTGGATTGTTGTGTTTTCATTTTCTTTTGTTGCTGTGTATTTTTAATTTCTTCTTTGATATCTTGGTTGACCTACTCATTATTTAGTAGCATATTATTTAACCTCCTTGTATTTGTGGTCTTTTTAGATTTTATCTTGTGGCTAGTTTCTTGTTTCATAGCATTGTGTTCAGTAAAGATGCATGTTATGACTTCAGTCTTCTTGAATTTGTTAAAGTTTGTTTTGTGGCCTAATATGTGGTCTAATCTGGAGAATGCTCCACATGCACTTAAAAATAATGTGTATTTTGTTATTTTAGGATGGAGTGTTCTGCATATATCTGTTAAATCCATCTGCTCCAGTGTGTCATTTGAAGTCAATGTATCCTTGTTGATTTTCTTTTTGGATAATCTGTCCATTAACTTAAGTGTGGTGTTAAAGCCTCCTACCATTATTGTATGACTATTAATGTGTTCCTTTATGTTTGTTATTAACTGTTCTATGTATTACATTGCTTGTATGTTGGTGCATAAATATTTACAATTACTATATCTTCTTAATGGATTGTCCCCTTTATTTTTACACTGTGTTGTTGTCTCTTGTTACAGTCCTTGTTTTAATGCTGATTTTTGTCCAGTGGGAAGATGATAGAGTAGGAGTAACCTGAACTCTCCTTGTCCCATGCTTACAACTAGATATCATCCAAGTCAGTAAACCAGAGAGAGTGAACCAAACTGGCAGAACAAACTCCACAATTAAATATAGATAAGAAACTGCATCTGCAAGGTTAGGAAGGTTAGAAAGGTGGAGGGAGGCTGCCCACAAGAGGGAGGAGCTGTGCAAAAAGTGGGCAGAGAAATGGGCCCTCATACCAGAGAGCTGACATGGGAAAAACTCATTTCCATAATGTGTGGCTTGAAAAATCAGAAGGGCTGAATTCCGTGTGTTTGTAAAACCACTGAGACTTGGAGCCTGGAGATTTAAAAGTCAGCTAAGTCAGCACTGGGTGAGCAGGAAGGGCAAGAGATAGCTGTATTGCCACCCTAAAAGAGACAGCAACCTAAGCTGAGAGGCATCATAAAAATGGCAGTGTACAGAATACCAGGGGCAAATGAGAGACATCTTTTTCACACTGATTTCAGAGCATGTTGGGGAACTTCTCTGAAAACAAGGGAACTAGAAAGCAACATTTACTTCCTCACCCTCCAGCATAAATATAGAATCACCTGCAGGAGGTGGCACTGGACAGATACTTGCAAATTAATCTGGTAACAGTGTCCCATGCCCATGAGTTATCCTTAGGATTCACCCACTCAAAGCCTGCCACCCTTGGCTCTATGCTCAGGGCAAATTTTGTTAGCATGCACGAGGCCAAGCCACCACACCATGCCCAGGTGCGTGCAACTAGCCAGCTCACTCCCAAGTTCACAGCTGGCCTGCCTGTGTCCCAATGACAACACAGAGAACAAACAGATAATGACACACAGTCAGTGTAGATGACTGCACTGAGAGGAAAAGTGACTCAGACACAACAGTAGGGTGTAAGCAAGATACATTGGATACTCTCCTAAGTTCTGGTGAACAGGGAACACTGCACTGCGGGGCACTCCATGATCTCTTCATAAAGCTACTACTTTCAAGAGCAGAAAACATAGTTGACTTTCTCAACATACAGAAACAGACACAGAGCAGCAGACAGTGAGAGAAATTTATACCCAATGGAAGAACAAGACAAGGCGATGACCAGAGATATAAGTAATATACCTGATAGAGAATTTAAAGCAATGTGCATAAGGACACTCACTGATGAAAAAAGAGTGGGAGACATGAGTAAAAACCTTAACACTAAGATAATGAATGATGTAGCACAGATAAGGGGCTCAATAAATGAAATGAGAAACACACTTGATGGAATGAATAGCAGGATAGAAGAAGTAGAGGAATGAATTATTGACCTACAAGACAGAGTAATGGGAAGTAATCAAGCTGAACAAGAGAAAAAAGCATTATGCAAAATGAGGCTAGACTTTGGAAACTCAGTGACTCCAGTGAATATAATAGCATTCATATTATAGGTGACCCAGAAGAAAGAGAGAAAAGGCGGAAGATCATTTATTTGAAGAAATAATAGCTGAAAACTTCCCTAAACTGAGGTAGGAAACACATATCCAGATTCAGGAAGCACAGAGAACTCCTATCAAAATCAACAAAAGCAGACACATACCAAGACATATTGTAATTTAATTGGCAAAATATAGCCATAAAGAAAAAAAATCTTAAAAGTAACAAGACAAAGAAGTCATTAAAGTCATTAAAGAGAGATAAAAAGTTCCCAGACAAACAAAACTACAGGAGTTCATGACCACCAAACCAGCCCTGCAAGAAATATTAAAGGGAACGCTGAGTGGAAAGGAGAGACCAAATGTGACAGTATAGAGGTAAGAAACACAAAAACAGTAAGAATGAATATTTCTGTAAAAAATCAGTAAAGAAGCTCACCAAAAAAAGATATAAAATTTAATAGCATATACCTAAAACAGGGAGGAAAGGAGATAAGAATGCATTCAAATTCAAATGACCATCAACTTAATATAGACTGCTATACGCAGAAGAGGTTATATATAATCTTAATGGTAAATATAAATCAAAAGCTACTGATAGATATACAAAGAATAATAGAAATGAATCCAAGTATATCATTAAATAAAATCAACAAACCATGAAAGAAAGACAAGAATAAAATCACAGAAAAACTAAAAAAGAAAGAAAAGAAGAAAAGAAAGGAAAGAAAGAAAGAAAGAAAGAAAGAAAGAAAGAAAGAAAGAAGAAAGAAAGAAAGAAAGAAAGAAAGAAAGAAAGAAAGAAAGAAAG
>NW_027397124.1:445906-470329 GCF_003265705.2 Callorhinus ursinus | reverse complement strand
AAGAAAGAAAGAAAGAAAGAAAGAAAGAAAGAAAGAAAGAAAGAAAGAAAGAAAGAAAACAAGTAATAAAACGTCAATTTTTTTTTCTCTTGGTTGACTTCTAGTTTCATAGAGTAGTTGTGGTCAGAAAAGATGCATGGTATGACTCCAATCTTGAATTTGTGAGTCTTGTTTTGTGGCCTAATATGTGATCTTTGATGTTCAGAATGTTCCATATTCACTTTAAAAAAATGTTTATGCTCCTGTTTTAAAATCAAGTGTTCTGGGCCACCTGGGTGACTCAGTTGGTTAAGTGTCTGACTTGATTTTGGCTCAGATCATGATTTCACAGTCATGAGACTGAGCACCACATCAATATTTATCTATCAATAATCAATATCATTTATCAATAATTGCCTTAAATGTAAATGGACTAAACACTCCAGTCAAAAGCCATAGGATGAGAGAGTGGATTAAAAAAAAACAACAAATTAAAAAAGACTCATCAACATGGTGGCTGCAAGAGACTAATTTTAGTTCTAAAGCCTCCCACAGATTAAAAGTGAGGGAATGGAGAAATATGCATTGTGCAAATGAATGTCAAAAAAGTTGTGTAGAAATACTTTGACCAGACAAAATAGACTTTAAAACAAAGAAGGACAGTATATAATAATAAAGAGGATAATCCATCAAGAAGATATAACAGTTATAAATATTTATGCACACAACATAAGAGCACCAAAATACATAAAACAACTAATGATAAAGATAAAGGAACTAATCTGTAAGAATACAATAATGGTAGGGAGGGGCGCCTGGGTGGCTCAGTCATTAATCATCTGCCTTCAGCTCAGGTCATGATCCCAGCATCCTGGGATCGAGCCCCACATCGTGCTCCCTGCACCGTGGGAAGCCTGCTTCTCCCTCTTCCATTCCCCCTGCTTGTGTTCCCTCTCTCACTGTGTCTCTTTCTGTCAAATAAATAAAATCTTTAAAAAAAAAAACAATAATGGTAGGGGACATTAACAGCCTATGTACATCAATGGGCAGATATCCAAAAAAAGAATCAACAAGGATAGAGTGGCTTTGGAGAGCACACTAGAACAAATGGATTAAACATCTATTCAGAACATTTGATTTTATTATTTAAAAAAAAATATTTATTTATTTATTTTAGAGATAGTGTGTGAGCAGGAGGAGGGGTACAGGGAAAGGGAGAAAGAATCTCCACTAGACTCCCTGCTGACCACAGAGCATGATGTAGGCCTCAATCTCATGACTGTGAAATCATGAGTCAGACACTTAACCAACTGAGTCACCCAGGTGCCCCAGAACACTTGATTTTAAAACAGGAGAATACACATTCTTTTTAAGTGAATATGGAACATTCTCCATCATGGATCACATATTAGGCTACAAAACAAGACTCACAAAATTCAAGAAGATTGGAGTCATACCATGCATCTTTTCTGACCACAACTCTATGAAACTAGAAGTCAACTAAGAGGAAAAAAAATCTGGAAAAATCACAAATACTTCAAAGTTAAATAACACGCTACTGAACAATGAATGGGTCAAACAGGAGACAAAAGAAGTAGTCAAAAATACATGGAAACAAATTAAAATGAAAACACAATGGTCCAAAACCTTCCAGAGGCAACAAAAGCAGTTGTAAGAGGGAAGCCTGTAGCAATACAGGACTACCTCAAGAAACAAGACAAATCTCAAACAACTAATCCTTATACATAAAAGATCTAGAAAAAGAAGAAAATGAAACTAAAACCAGCAGAAGGGATGAAATGATAAAGATTAGAGGAAAAATAAATGATATAGAAACCAAAACTAAAACAAAACAAAACAACAGCAACAACAAAACAATAGAACAGATCAATGAAACCTGGACCTGGTTTCATGAAAAAAAATCAATAAATTGACAATCCTCTAGTCAGATTTATTAAGAAAAAAGAGAAATGACTCAAATAAATAAAATCACTAATGAAAGAGGAGAAATAAAAACAATACCACTAATATACAATTAATTATAAGAAACTATTATGAAAATCATATGCCAACAAATAGGACAACCAGATGAAATGGATAAATTCCTAGGAACATATAAACTACCAAACTGAAACAGGAAGAAATAGAAAACTTGAACAGACTGATAGCAAAGAAATTGAATCAATAATAAAAACAAAAAAAACTTCCAACAAAGAAAAGTCCAGGACCAGACGACTTCACAATGAATTCTACCAAATTTTTACAGAAGAATTAATACCTATTCTTCTCAAACATCTCAAAAAATAGCAAAGGAAGGAAAACTTCCAAATTCATTTGATGAGGTTAGGATTATATTGATACCCAAACTGGATAAAGACACCATTTAAAAAAGAAATATAGGCCAATATTGCTGATGAATATAGAGGCAAATATCCTCAATAAAATACTAGCAAACCAAATTCAACAATATATTTTTTAAAAATTGTTCACCATGATCAAGCGGGATTTATTCCTGGGATGGAAGGGTAGTTCAACATTTGCAAATCAACTAATGTGATACATCACATCAGTAAGAGACACAGATAAACATTTGACAAAATACAACATCGATTCATGATAAAAACCCTGAACAAAGTAGGTTTGGAGGGAGCATACCTCAACGCAATAAAGACAATATATGGAAAAACCCACAGCTCACATCATCTGCAATGGGGAAAAACTGAGAGATTTTCCTCTAAGGTCAGGAAGAAAACAAGGATGTCCACTCTCGCAACTTTTATTCAGCATAATACTGGAAGTCCTGGCTACAGGGATCATACAACACAAAGGAATAAAAGGCATCCAAATCAGTAAGAAAGAAGTAAAACTTTCATTATTTGAAGATGACATAATACTGTATATAGTAAACCCAAAAAACTCCACCAAATACTGCTACATCTGATAAAAGAAGTCAGTAAAGATACAGGACAAAAAAATTAATGTACAGAAATCTGTTGCATTCCTGTATCCCAATAATGAAGAATCAGGGAGAGAAATTAAGAAAACAATTCTATTTACAATTACACACAAAACAATAAGATATCTAGGAATAAACTTAACTAAAGAGGTGAAAGAACTATACTCTAGAAACTACAAAATGCTGATGAAAGAAATTGAAGATGACAGAAAGGGAAAGGCATTCCATGCTCATGTATCAGAAGAACAAATATTGTTAAAATATCTATACTACCCAAAGCAATCTACACAATGTAATCCTTATCAAAATACCAACAGTATTTTTTCACAGAGCTAGAACAAACAATTCTAAAATTTGTGTGTAACCACAAAATATCCTAATTAGCCAAAGTGACCTTTAAAAGAAAAGCAAAGCTGGAGGCATCACAATTCCAGACTTCAAGTTTTATTACAAAGTTGTAGTAATAAAAAAACTATGGTACTGTCACAAAAACAGACAATGGAACAGAATAGAAAACCCAGAAATGAACCCATGACTATATGGCCAAGTAATCTTCAACAGAACAGGAAACAGTATCCCATGGGAAAAGTACAATCTCTTCAATAAATAGTGTTGGGAAAACTGGACAGGGACATGCAAAAGAAAGGAATTGGACCACTTTCTCACACCATACAACATTATAAATTCAAAATGGATTAAATACCTAAATATGAGACCTGAATCCTAAAAGAAAACATAGGCAGGAATCTCTCTGTCATCAGTGGTAGCCACTTTTTTCAAGGTATGTCTCCTGAGACAAGGGAAACAAAAGTAAAAATAAACTATTGGAATTATATCAAAATAAAAACTTCTGCACAGTGAGGGAAACAATCAACAAAACTAAAAGACAATCTACTGTATTGGAGAAGATATTTGAAAATGACATATCCCATAAAGGGTGTGTATCCAAAATATATCAAGAATTTATAAAATTCAACATCCCCATAACAAATAATCTAATTAAAAAAATGGGTAGAAACCAAGAATAGACATTTCTCCAAAGAAGACATCCAGATGGCCAACAGAGAAATGAAAATATGCTCAATATCACTGATCATCAGGGAAATGCAATCAAAACTACAGTGAGATATCACCTCAGAATGTCAGAATGTCTAAAAACAGTAAGAAACATGCACTGGCCAGGATGTGGCAAAAGGGAACCCTTGTGCACTGTTGGTGAGAATGCAAACTGCAGCAGGCACTGTGGAAAACAGTATGGAGGCTCCTTAAAAAGTTAAAAATAAAAGTACCCTATGATCCGGCAATTGCACTATTGGATATTCACCCCAAGAATAGAAAAGCACTAATCCAAAGGGATACATGCACCCCTATGTTTATGGCAGCATTGTTTACCATAGCCAAGAAATGGAAGCAGCCCAAATGTCCATCAATTGATGAATGTACAAGGAAGATGTGGTATAGATAGATAGAGACAGGTAGATACAGATATAGATACAGATATATGGTACATAGATATGATATAGGGTATATATATATTATATATATAAATATATATTTATATAATATTCCATTATATCTATAACTATTCAGTCATAAAAAATAACTAATTCTTGCCATTTGCGATGACTTGGTTGGAGCTAGACAGTATAATGGTAAGCAAAATAAGTCAGTCAGAGAAAGACAAATACCACAGATTTCACTCATGTTAATTTGAGAAACATAAAAAAGGAGCAAAGAGAAAAGGAGGGAATGTCAAACTAAGAAACTGACTTAATTATAGAGAACAAACTGATGGTTACCAGAGGGGAGGTGGGTGTGGGGATGGATGAAATAGGTGATGGGGATAAAGAGTGCACTTGTCATGATGAGCACTGAGTAATGTATGGAATTGTTGAATCACTATATTGTATACCTGAAACTAATATAACACTGTATGTTAACTAACTGGAATTAAAATAAAAACTTGAAAAAAAATAGAGTCCATTTTGTCTGATATAAGTATTGCTCTCCCAGCTTTTTTTGATGTCCATTTGCATGATAAATGTTTCTTATCCCCTCACTTTCAATTTGCAGGTGTTTTAGGTCTGAAATGAATCTCCTGTAGGCAGCATATAGATGGGTCTTGTTTTATTTATTTATTTATTTATTTATTTATTTATTTATTTATTTATTTATATTTTGGGGCGGTTTATTCACATTGACCCTATGTCTTTTGATTGGAGCATTTAGCCCATTTGCATTCAAAGTCATTATGGATAAATATGTATTTATTGACATTTTGATACTTGTTTTGTGGTTCTTTTTGTAGCTTTTCTCTGATGTTTCTTGTCTTTGTTTCTTTCATGGTTTGCTGTTTTTATTTAGTGATATGCTTGGATTCTTTTCTCTATCTTTTTTGCATATTTATTAGTGGTTTTTTATTTGTTTTTACCATTAAGTTTGTATGTACTATCTTATGTATATAGCATTCTTTATAAGTTGATGGTTGCTTAAGTTCAAACCCATGCTTACTCCTCTCCCCCACACCCCACATTTTTGATATATGGTGTCATATTTTACATTATTTTATTTTGTGAATCCCTTGTCTGATTTTTACAGAAGTATTTTTTTATGTTTTAAGATTTTATTTATTTGTCAGAGAGAGAGAGAGAGAGGGCAAGCACAAGCAGGGGAAGTGGCAGGCAGTGGGAGAAGCAGGCTTCCCACTGAGCAAGAAGCCCAATAGGGGACTTGATCCCAGGACCCTGGGATTATGACCTGAGCCAAAGGCAGATGCTTAACCAACTGAGCCACCCAGCCATCCCAGAAGTATTTATTTTTTATTGCCTTTGTATTTCCCTCTTTTTACTCTTACTTATGGTCTTTCCTTTCTTCTCAAAGAATCCCCTTTAATATTTCTTGTACAACTTGTTAGTGGTCATGAACTCCTTTAGTTTTTGTTTGAGAAAAGATTTGTCTTTCCTTTTATTATGAAAGACAGCCTTACTGGATAGAGTAGTTTTGGCCGTAGATTTTTCCCTTTCAGCACTTTGAATATATCATGCCACTCTCCTCTGGCTTGCAAAGTTTCTGTTGAAAAATCCTCTGAAAGTCTTATGGGGTTTTCCTCGTATGTAACTATCTTCTTTCTTCATGCTGATTTAAAATTTTTTCTTTATCATTTTTTGTCATTTTGATTACTATATGTGTTGGTGTGGACCTCCTTTGGTTGATTTTGTTGGGGTATCTCTGTGCCTCCTGGATTTGGGTATCTCTTTCCTTCCCCAGACTAGGGAAATTTTCAGCTATTATTTCTTCAATAAATGTTCTGCCCCTTTTCCTTTTCTTCTCCTTCTGGCATCTCTACAATGTGAATGTTATTATGCTTGATGGATCACTGAGTTACCTAAGTCTATTATCATTTTGCATAATTCTTTTTCCTCTTATTAGTTCATCTTGATTACTTTCCATTACTCTGTCTTGTAGGACACTAATTTGTTCCTCTGCTTCTTCTAGCCTGCTATTTATTCCATCAAGGGTATTCTTAATTTCCCTTATTGTGTTCTTCATCTCTGATTTTTTTTATCTCTGTGTTAAAGGTATCACTGATGTCCACCATTTCCTTTTCAAGTTCAGTCAGTATTTTTATGATCATTATTTTAAATTCTCTATGAGGCATGTTACTTAATTCCATTTTGCTTTGGTCTCTTTCTGTGGTTTTGTCCTGTTCTTTAGTTTGTGACATATTCTTCTGTCTTCTCAGTTTGCTTAACTCTCTGTTCCTATTTCTGTGTATTAGGAAAGTCTACTATGTCTCTTGCTCTTGAGTAGTGGATGGGTCGTGTTCTTTTAACTTGATGGTGCTGGTCCTCTTCTACAGGGGACATGGACCTGCCACTAATACTGAGGTCAGCTTTGGCCACTCTGCACAGGGAGTGTGGGCATGGGGTGCAGTTTTAACAAGGTGCATGCATCCTCCATGCGAGATCAGGAAACAGCGTTGTCAAGGTTTGCCCAGTCTTCTGGGGAAAGTGATCTGCAGCACCAGGACTGAGGCAGGTCTGGCTGGACAGGGCTGGGTGCTGTAAAAGCAAGTTAGGTAGTGATTGCAGATGGTACACTGGTTCCTGTAAATGGCTGTGTTTTTATGATGAGGGACAGGGGAGGGAAATGGCTCCTGACATCTCCTTTGTTCCTAGAGAAGTCCTCCAGGTAATTCTGAGATTAGTAACTAATCCTCCCATAAGCCCCAGCTGCCTTTCAAACTGTTTCTTCCAAGTATCTCTGCAGTCTGTTTGCTGTGCTATCTCTTTAAGGGCAGGGGCTCAGCTTCCTATTGCCCTCTGGGATCTCTTAGAGCTGGGCCTACTGATTTTAATGTTCCAAGCTTTAAGTCCTGCTAGTTATATGCACTCATGAAATTCAGCCCCTCTGATTTTCAAAGACAAATGCTATGGGCATTTCTCTTCCCTGTGTAGGCTCCCTGATATACTTTAATATTTCTGGCCCTTCTCCATACCCACGACTCCATTCTTCCAGTGGTTAGAGCCATGGGGCTTAGGTTTCCACCAAGTTGTCACCCTTCCTACACTCTTAAGTGTGACCTCTTAAAGTGACATTTAGTTGTGGAGGTTGTGTAGCCAGTCTTTGAATTCTTTTCTGGGTTGTTTACTCTGCTGCAATGTTGTCTAGTTCTACCTGTGGGGTGAGGTGAGTTTAGGATCCTTCTATTCTGCAGTTTTCCCCAGAAGTCCTCCAGAATTTCTTTTATCTTTTCGTTCAATGTAGAATGTGAAATTTAATTTGTCTTACTTAAGTATGAACATGATAAAAATAATTATCTTATTTAAATATGTGTGTAAGTTTTTAAAAAAATCAAAGCAGTTCTCATTATCTTTTATTCAATTCAATTAAAATAAAAATCAATAAATGTAATGGTATCCATTTATATTTTTTTAAATTTTATTTTATTATGTTATGTTAGTCACCATACAGTCCATCATTAGTTTTTGATGTAGTGTTCCATGATTCATTGTTTGCATATAAACATCAGTGTGTATATACTTGTGTTGGTGGTGGATGTCATTGTAAAACTTCTTTGAAATAACCAATTCATATAACTAACAATAAGATGAGCTTGCCATGTGGACACTGAAATTTAATTGAAGAAATAAGAGTACTAGCAAGTTGTATCAGCATTATGAGAATGTTTTTTTATCTTAAGGTCATAGTAGTATTATTCCTAAATTTCTCCTGCTATACATTCTTCTTTTCTGACCTTCACCTTTCCTTCCTTAATTATTTCCTCCTTTGCTTCCTTCTATTCTTTTTCTTTATTTATTTTAAATGATCTAAAATCTTTGTGAACCTATTCAAGATAGAAGAGGGGGAAATAAAACTACTATTTTTAGTTGAAATTATAAGTTTAATTTCATTTAAAAATTTAACCAAACTTATATTTTCAGATTTCCATCTACTCCTGTTCTTCCTCCTCAATATGATATCACTGTGTAAAAATACTGTGGCCTTCTTTTGGAGAAAGAGTGTCACCTAGTCTAATTCTTCTTCCTAAGTATACATTGAGTGTTGACTATGCAAGTGAGGTTGGTGGACCATTACTTCAGATTACCCTGCAGGTGCCCAGTGATAAAGTCTGTGAATTCCTTCTCAAGTCTATCAGGACCAAATGGCCTCCAGGTTCTACTAACCCTTTCCATCTTGACTCTACTGATGAGAGAAGACCTACTGAGATTTTTTTTTCTGTGACTTCCATGTGTCCCTCTACCTAGGCCATCATTTCAGTAACCTTCCATTGTGGAGCCACCACAACACTATCATGGGGACTCTGGTAAACTATTCAGTCTGTGTTTTTAATTTGCACTCATGCATGCATGGTCAAACTTCTAAGACCCAGGTATGCCATAAGGGATCTGGCAATGGCTTGGCAGAGTCAAAATTATATTCTCCCTCTGCTTACACACTTTACACATTGCACTGCTGATTTTACTTCAATAGTATTGATCTTTGGGGTGTATGTGGGGCATGAGAACAGCATTTAGTTAATCTTTTTTTCAGAATACTAAAGAGAAAGTGAAGTGGAATGAACTTTGTCTCTGACATTACCCCATCTTTACTGGGACTTTGAAAATGTTTTTGAGATTGTGTGTGTGTGTGTGTGTGTGTGTGTGTTTTGGTTTGCCCCTGTTACTTTTTTTAATATATTCTCCTTCTAATTTGAATTTCTTTAATGGATAGCTGTATTTTTTGAAAGGGGGGTATTGGAAATGACTGATCCTCACTCCACAAGGACTATTATCATATTGGGACAAAGTACTGACAGGGAAGAATATCAAACAAAATGATTATGAAGCTATGCCACACTTCTGATTAAAGTTCCATTATCATTGTAGAAAAACAGGCAAACTAAAACATTATGCTTTACATTTGGTACGGTTTAAGTTATGAGAGGAACAAAATATGGCACATACAATTACATGTTTTTTTTTTCCTAAACAATCGTGGACTAAGCATCATTTTCTCACACCTACAACACAATTAATAGTGATGTTCATGTCAATGATAGTTTGGCACTAAAAGAATCCAAAAAGCTTTCTTATTTCTTAAGCAATATCAAATTATATGCTTTTTAATTTTATGGTGGATTAGTAAATATTTAGAAATAAATTGAATCTTAGAGATTCAAATAAAATGTTTAATAAATTTAACCATAGTTATGGAGTGTGTGTGTGGGAGGGGGTTAGAGATAGTGGTTATTTCTCTTCTTTTTCAAGATTAATGATGGAAGACAAGCTAACTACTTTTTTTTCTGGTATTTTGCAATAAGGAGGGATGCTAGAACAAGGATTTATTCCACCAATGAAGCAATGGGTTAAACTCAAGAATTGGAAACAAGCTATTCTGTAAACAGAATTTCCCACATAGTTTTAACCCCAGAAAGCTAAATCACATGTTGATTTTTTTTGGATACTAATGCTTAGAACTATTTCCCCCTTTTTGGTAATTCTGTTTTGTGTCTGCTATGTTGTTCCCACACAGCTTGAATATTCACTTAGTAAGGTCAATAGAATGTAACCAATGTGACCACAGAAGCAAGGTTGTGTTAGGAATGTTTTATAGTGTTGTAGGTTTTTCTTGCTACTATGTGTTTTCTAGGTCAATGCTGTAAGCTTTTATTATTTTATTTATTCAATGGAAAGAATGTGCCAAAAATCATCACATCTAGTCTAACGAGTCATTTGTTAACCTAATGGTTTAGCTATTTGAGAATGCTCCCACTCACATATCTTAAATTAAGTGAATAAAAGCCATTCATTTAGTTATTCTTTTTGAGATGAACTCTTATTATGGGGAAGAGAGAAACAAACATTAGGGAACTGTATGGCAAAGCAGAAAATGAGGCATTCACAGATTTGTGAGGAGGAGGGAAAGAAAAAAAATTATAAGAATACAGGAAATTATTTTCTGTGGACTAAAAGGGATATGGGAGTAAAAAAAAAAAAAAAAAGGTTGTGGTAGCCAAGGTTTCAAGTTCAGTACATGAACTGCACTTTAAAACAATGAGAATTCACGACTTTAAACTTTTACTACAAATATAATTCCAAGTATATATGTCAAGTTGATATAAAATAGTTGGTAAGAAAAACCTAGTTGAATCTCTTGGCAACTAATCAACATTACATATTAAAAATAAAAATAAAAACGAAAACTTCAGATTATCTGAAATCTGAAAAAAAGGTCAAACTTTAGCTGGCTACTTGGACCCTGTTTACTTTCCTCTACTATGAATTTAACCAACTGAATTATATCCAATAATTTAATCTTCTAAAACTTCTATAGTGAAGTGAATTATCTGGGTGTATATTAAGAACATATTAGCAACCTATCTGTTCTGCTATTATAATGTGTTTCCACAATAGCCCACTTTGAATGAATTTAATTTTCTGGATATCATAATATTTATTCATGAGCATCCATCATGATAAGCATTTCACTAAGAACATTATCACTAATATCAACAATATCTTTTTTAAGAAAGATTTTATTTATTTATTTGAGAGAGAAAGAGAAAAAGTACATAAGCAGGGTGAGTGGCAAGCAGAGGGAGAGGGAGAAGCAGGCTATCCACTGAGCAGGGAGCCTGACGAGGGGCTTGATCCCAGGACCCCAGGATCATGACCTGCACCAAAGGCAGACTCTTAACTGACTGAGCCACCCAGGCACCCCATTAATGTCAACAATATCTTTTTTTTAAAGATTTTATTTAAGATTTTTAAGATTTTATTTATTTAACAGAGAGACAGCACAAGTGGGGGGAGGCAGTAAGCAGAGGGAGAGGCAGGCTCCCTGCTGAGCAGGGAGCCCGATACCGAACTCAATCCCAGGAAGCTGGGATCATGACCTGAGCCAAAGGCGGACAGATGCTTAACAACAGAGCCATCAGACACCCTTAATGTCAACAATATCTTGAGGTGAATTATTATTCCTATATTATACTTGGGTAAGTATAGGCTCACCTAATTTAGGTAGATTTCCCAAGAACAAACACACTTAGTAATGAATTCGAAATTTATTATGAGTGTAAACACTTCAGCTCTTCTGCCTATAACTTAACTTTCTATTTCCTTCTTATTTCATTTATTCCATAGAGAAACCAAATCAACAGACTGTTTATGATGGGAAAATATTTCCATTTTTTAAATCAGTTTAATATCAGGATAATTTCAATCATCTCCATTGATTTTTCAAGTGGATATCCAAAGAGTTTTGAAATGTGATTCTTACTCTACAATGTTTTGATGTCTGTTGTCAGGATCTCCACTGTTCTTTATTTAAATCCCTGTGGTCAAAGAATTTAAAGCTAAAAAGAGCCTTGCTTTATTATAACCTAATGATCTAAGTTTATTTTGCATGGCAGAATTGAAGTGTATAGAGATTTAGTCAAGTATTCACCTTCAAATTCCAAAAAGCAGAGCTAGACTTTTCACATTATTATTGTGTCTTTCAGTTCTAGATTAAGGAAAACAGTAAGTCCTTATCCTGATAAGATATACTTCAGATATTTTTTTGAATCTTCTATAGGTATTTTTCTTTTTCATTTCATGTTGATCTTCTGCATTTATCCTATTCATGACTTCTGGCAATTTGCTCATATGAAGTTGATAGAGACTAAGAAAATACAGAAAGATGAATAATAACAATTCCAGAATTATCCTTTCTATCAAATCATGAATCCCCGGTCCATTTTAATGGAAAATGATGGCTCTTGATAACTGACTTTGGCCTAAATATTGACATTTAACTTTGTCTATGATTTCATACTTCTAGATCTCACCTCAGTACAAGAATAGAAGCTAATAGATTTCCACACAAAAATGAATCTCCAGAAATGTCAACCGTTAAGTAAAGCATACCTCATATATATCTTTCAATATAGATACAGTTTATCTTCTATTTAGATATTTTATTATTTGTATATGTTTGTTACATTTCTTTCAAGAATTGTCTCTTTCATCTATTTCTTTGCTAAAATTTCTCATCTGTTAACATGTTAACATTTTCTGCTTTATTCTTTAACATACTTATAGTTATTTTAAAGTTCCCTTCATAATCCCAACATATGAGTCAAAATGGGTCTACTTGTATTGACTATTTTTCTCCTTAAATATAGCCATATTTTCTTTTGCTTTATGAGTGTTTTACCTCTTAAAAATATTTTGGTGTGCTCAATATTGTATATAGAGGAAAAATCAAGACTGAAGTACATAATGTTTACAGTTAAAAAAAAAACAAACCTCTTTCTCTCCAGCTTTTTTGAGATATTATTGACCTATAAAATATGTAAGTTTAAGTATATGTAAGTTTAAGTATACATAATGATTTGATACATGTATATATCATGATATAATTACCACAATAAGGTTAGTTAACACCTACAAATGTCTCACACAATCATACTTTTTTCCCCTGATAATAACATTTAAGATCTAATCTCTTAACAACAATTTATTGTGAATTTTAATCACCATGCTGTGCCTTAGTCTTATTAGTCTTATAGCTGAACTTATTAGTCTTATAGCTGGATGTTTGTACTCAACATCTCTTATTTGCCCCACCTTCCAGCCTCTGCTAACCACCATTCTACTCTCATTTTAATGAGTTCAACTATTTTAGATTTCATGTAAATTGAAATCATACATTATTTCTACTTCTCTTTTGATTTATTTTACTTAATATAATGTCCTCAATGTCCATTCATATTTTTGCAAAAGGATTTTCTACATTTTTTATGTCTGAATAATATTCCATTGTATATATCCACCACATATTCTTTATCCATTCATTAGTTGACAGACATCTAAGTTGTTTTTAATATCTTGGTTATTGTGAGTAATGCTGCAATAAACATGGGACTGCAGATATCTCTTCAAGATCTAGATTTTTATCCCTTGACTATATACCCAAAGTAGGATTGCTGGTCCATAAGGTAGTTCATTTTTTTTTTTTTTGGAACACCCACCTGAGCCATCCAGGAGTCCTATTTGTTTCTTCTTTAATTTCTTTCATCAATGTCTTCTAATTCCCATTGTACAGATCTTTAATCTCCTTGATTAAATTTATGACTAAGTATTTTATCATTTTAATGCTGTTGTAAATAGGATTGATTTCTTTGTCTTTCTTTATTAGTGCATGAAAACACAACTAATTTTTGTATGTTGATCTTCGTATCCTTAAATGTTACTAAATTTGTTTATTAATTCTAACAGTTTTTTTGGTGGAGTCTAGGATTTTCTATATATAAGATCATATTATCTGCAAACAGGGACAATTTTACTTCATCCTTTTTGATTTGGGATACCTTCTATTTCTTTTTCTTGCCTAGCTGTTCTGGTTAACACTTCCAGTGTTATAGTGAATAAGAATGGTGAATGTGAATATTGTTGTGTTCCTGTTCTATGGGAAAAGTTTTCAAACTTCACCACTGAGCATGATGTTAGCTGTGGGCTTGTCATATAGGTCTTCATTATGTTGAGGTATGTTTCTTCTCTGCTCAATCTGTTGAGAGTGTTTATCATAAAAGGATGTTGAATTTCATCATATGCTTTTTTTTCTGCATCCATTGAGATGATCATATGATTTTTACCTTCCACTCTATTAATGTGGTCTCTTACATTTATTGATTTGCGTATGTGGAAACATCCTTGCATCCCAGTGATAAATCCAACTTGATCTTGGTGTATGATCTTTTTAATAAGCTGTTGAATTTGATTTGATATTATTTCATTAAGAATTTTTACATCTATATTTATCAGGGATATTGGCCTGTAGTGTTTTTTGCTTGCACTGTTCTTATCTGGTTTTGCTCTCTGGGTAATGTTGTCCTTGTAAAATGAGTCTGACAGTGTTACCTCTTCAGTTTTTTGGAGAAATTTCAGAATAATTGATTTTAATTCTTCTTTAAATGTTTGGTAAAATTCACTAGCGAAACCATCTGGTGCTTAGCTTTTCTTTACTTGGACATACTGTTTCAATTTTTTTAGTTGCTGCTTTGTTCAGATTTTCTATCTCTTCCAGATTCAGTCTTGTCAAGTTGCATGTTTCTAGGAATATCTATTTCTTTTTTTGTTATCCGGTTTGTTCATAGTAGTCTCATGATACTTTATATTTCTGTGGTATCAGTCATAATATTTTCTCTTTCATCTACAATTTTATTTATGTGAGTCTAGTCCCTCTTTTTTTACATAGTGGGAAAGCTACTTTTTGGGTCAACGAGTTAATGTGAGTGTACTGAGATAAACTAATTTGCCATTGAGGCTGATGTGGGTTTTGTTGCAATTTTTACTTGTATTTCATACTCTGGCCACATAGTGTTTTGAGGACAGAACCAGGACTTTCTCTTTAGTAGAGTGTGCGTTCTGAGTCCCTGTAAATCTCCAGTAAATACTTTATGCTTTCTACCCCATCCAATGCCTTTTGACGGTACCATATTTTATATAATTACTTCAGTGTTTTGGGACTTTTATGAATTCTCTTTACTGTTCAGTCCTGCTCTAAGTTTCTGTGCGTCTGCCAACATTTTCCCACCTGTTGACTTGTCCCCCAAGCAAGTAAGATTCCAAAAGGCCACTGCAGTGCATTAGTCAAGGCACAGAGTGTGTCTTAAAGAGAATTCTTTTTAGCTCTATTCTGCTCTCCAGCTTCTGTCGGAGACTGACTTACAATTGAGGAAAAGCCCACATGATCAAGGGATCATGCTTATGACTTCTGACTTGCCTGTGGCATGCAACCACCTTCTACTCAGTGAAAGTCCATGAGCAAATCTTGACAGGGTGAGTGTCAACTTGCTTTGGGGCTGGAATGCTTCAGGATATTTATAAGTCATACAAGTGAACATACAGCTATTAGGTTTTCCAAAAGCTAGGATGATTGCTTTTCACTTCCGTTCATGATGGATTTATTCTCATCTTAATCTGCCAGAGATGGCAACAGCTCTATGACTCTTACCTCCTTCACCTGCCTTGTCAATTTCTGGAATTTAATTTATTTAGATTTCTGTATGTATTCTGTACTCTGGTGTGGAAAAACGACTTTGTAGTTTCTCATACTGTTTTTTATTGTTAGGATGAAATTGATAGTCTCTTTCAACCTACATTCTAACAAAGAGATCAAGTTCACCATTTTTGTATGAATTTTTAAATCAAGCAGCATGTCTATCCTCTTTATTAAAATAGTAAGATGTTAAAACTTTAACTGTAATGACTTGTAATAAAACTTAATTTACTATTTTTCCAGGGTATAAAATTCACTATATTTTATACACCCTCCAACATTTGTTATTATTGTGATTACTTTTATACTACCAGTGCTTCTTTAGATCCACCCACATGTTTCTAAATTCTCTACTCACATTATCTATATCTCAGCTCTTCCATTTGATGTTAATCAAAATATATTTTTTTATTAATTCCCTCAATGAGGAACTTCATTGTTAAATATAAATCACTCTTTGGATCTGAAAGTATCTGTATTGTCTCCTTCTGGATCTAAAAATATCCATATTGCTTCATTCTTAATATTTAAAACAGTCAGTTAAAAGTAAAAAAATATAATATATTTAGTGAGATTTAAAATTCAAGGTTGCCAGTTATTTTTTTCACTTTTTCAATGATATTTTCTCCTTTCACCTGACATCTATTGTAGCTGTTGAGAAGTTGACTATTGACATCATGGTTGTTAGTTATTTTTTTTCCTATCTGGTTACTTTTCAAATCTTTTTTTTTTCCTTTGGTGTTCTTTGGTTTCTAATATTTTAAATTTCTATTCATGTCTTATTTTTAACATTTGATAGTATTTTAAAAACTTGACAAACATTTAATATTATCTGAGCATTTTAGGGTCCAATACAACAATTTGTAAGAATGGGAACTCACATTCTGTGAGTTTTCTCTGAGTATATCTTTTGAAACCTGGTTCATGGTTCCATAGTGATTAAGTGATGGAGGGGATGCTTTTTTAATTCTTAACTAGAGCCCAGACTAAGGCAGGGAAGTTTTTTTATCTTCTCATTTGTTAATGGGTAGCATTTTATATGTTCCCCCTTCCATGTGATTTATAATATTTTGATAATCCTATGTTTATACAGGGATGTCATTTCTAATATACCACCTTTAATATATGTCTGAGGCTTCATTTGGTTGCAAAGACTGGCTTCTACCTCAGGGAAATTTGAAGTATCATTTCCTTTTCACACCTCTGAAATGGTGGTTCAGGTCATATACTGTGCCATATTGTCAGGAAAAAAAATCATTTTAGAGAACTTTTAGTTCCAATTCTGTTTCCATAAACTTATTTTTTATTTGAATTTTTTTATACTTTGAACTGTTCCATAATTTTTAAGCTTCTTAATTTATCCTGTCTAGAACAGTCCTTTTTTGTTGCTAATAACTTTCTTGCTCCACCCTCCCTACTATAAAAACCTTCTGTTTTGTACAATTCCTCAGAGCTTCCCTCTACTTGTTAGATGAAATGCTGCTCAATTTTTGAATCATTTAATAGAGCTAATTAGATCTTCAAAAAATAATTTAAAAATTTGGAAAAAAAACTTAAATTCATTACTCAGAGAAATACATTTTTTCCCACATCAGAAAAAAACAGTTAATACAGCAAATTATTTTGACCACAGATTTAGGCAATATTAATACGGTCAAACCAATCTAGATGCTCTATTAATTAGTAGGTACATTTTACTAGCTCCACATATTACATTTAGAACTTGAATTGTGTGACTTTTTAAGTAGAAAAATGTAAGATATTTAGTATTTCTTTAAGACTACACGATCAACACAAGCTCGAGCAATATGCCTGCTGTATTTCACCTTGAAAAACTATTTCAAGGACTACTTGCTCAAAAAGTTATTAGTAAAACTGTAACAACTTTTTGTGTTATTGTTATTAATGTGTTTGCTTCTAGAATGTTCAAGAGAAATAAATCAGATAATAGTTAAAGGCAGTCAAGACAGATTTTATTCAGTAACCATTGCAACAGAAAAAAGACCTCAGCATAAAACTGAGCTATATTCTGAATACAAGAACAAGTGGGGATTTATAACCAAGGAGTACATTGGTGGGGAGGAATTAGTGGATGGAAAGTTACTGAGAGACATAAGGGTAGGGAGATTCTTGCTAAAAGGACGTAGCAATATTTTTACTAAAAGTAAGATAAAGACATCCACCAATCAATGGGAATGAAGAATTTAATCAGATATCAAGGGTGATCAGCAATTAGCAGGTCTCAACTAAAACTAACTTCATTAAGTCAAAGGTAGGGCCCAAGGAAGAGGCCTAGTAGAAAAGAGGGCTTAGAGGAGCCTAAGATTTGTTCAAGGAAAAAGTCTTTCCCAAGAGATATTATTAAGAACTGTATTTATAACATTTGATTTGAATGCACAACTTAGGAAGGAGGATTTATGTGTGTTCAATTGATTTAATTAGTTATGTTTTTGTATAAATGTTTCCTCAATCTTATATAAATCTTCCAAATAAATCTGAATTATCTGTGGAGATTGTAATTCTCCAGATTTATATGTTCTTTTTCAAAATTCTTGAGTCAAAATCTTCATTAGTTGGTCCAGGCAGTGTATTTTTAAAAATAAGAAAGAAAAGAAAACCTTTACAGATGGTATTGATGAATACCCAGTGGTTGAGAACCACTATACTCAATTAATTAGTTTAAATAAGTTTTTCAAAAAAGATTTTATTTATTTATTTGAGAGAGAGATATCAGGAGAGCACAAGCAAGGGGAGAGGGAGAAGTATCAGGCAGTCCAATTCTGGGTGAGATCCTAGGACCCCAAGATCATAACCAGAGCCAAAGGCAGATGCTTAACATACTGAGTCACCCAGGCACCCATTAAAAAACATTTTAATACCGGATGGCGGAGGAGTAGGAGACCTAGATTTCGTCTGGTCTCAGGAATTCAGCTGAATAGGGATCAAACCATTCTGAACACCTACGAACTCAACAGGAGATCGAAGAGGAGAGTAGCAACAACTCTCTGAACAGAGAAGCAACCACTTACTGGAAGGTAGGAGGTGCAGAGAAGTGAATCCGAAGCGATATTCAGGAGGAGAGACGGCGGGGGAGGGGGCCCCTGTCGGCCGCTTCTGGCAAGTGATAGAGCCATGGAGCACAAAATCGGACCTTTTAGAAGTTGGCTCCGCTGAGGGATGTCGCTGCAGTGGCTAAGCGGGGGGGGGGTGGAATCCTCCCGGGACAGTGTGATCTCAGGACTCTTGGGGTCACAGAAAGACCGGGGGTGCCTGAGTGCGGCAGAGCTCCAAGGTATCGGAGCGGGGAAGCCGGCTGCAGAGACAGAGCCAAGGCGCGGGCTCTCAGCTCGGGGTTGCCATAAACTGTGATCCGCGGCCCAGTCGGGCCACTGCTCCTCTAGCAGGGACCCAACAAACAGCAGAGCCAGGGAGACTCCCCTTTCTCTCCCAGGAGGAACGGCGCAGGAACGCACTGCAGGGATCTGCTGGGTTTGGAGACTCCACACGGGGTCGGGTGCCAGACATAGAAACGCTCTCGATCACAGGCCGGGTGAGCACGGAGTGCGGCCGGAGACCAGGGAGACGGAAGTGACTGCTTTTCTCTGGGGGCACACTGAGGAGTGGGGCCTCGAGTTCTCAGCTCCTCCTGGTGGAGATTGGGAGGCCACCATTTTCGCCCTGGTCCTCCAAAGCCGCACGAGAGCTTGCAGGGAACAAAAGCTCCTGAGAGCAAACCCGAGCAGCTTGCTTAGCCGGGAGCGACAAGGGTGGGGCAATTCAGCCTCCGGCAAATACAATTGGAAACCACGGCAACAGGCCACTCCCCCAGAAGATCAGCAGGAACAGCCAGCAAGCCAAGACCAAGCTTACTGATCAAGGAGAACCAGAGAACTCCAGCGCTAGGGGAATACTGCACTTTTTTTTTTACCATGATTCATTAGTTCATCAGAGTTAATTTTTTTAACTTTTTTTAAATTTTTCTTTTTCCCTTTTTCAACCAACATTTTATCAATCCCGTTTTAAAAAAAAAACATTTTTTATTTTTCACTTTTAGAGTCATATTTCATCCCTTCATAGTAGTTACCCTTATTTTTGGCATATATATATAAGTTGTTCACTCTTTAAAATTTTGAGATAGTTTCTTCTAACAGATCAAAATATACCCTAAATCACTAGAGTATGGCTTTGTTCTAGTCTCCTGCCTGATCACATTCTCTCCCTTTTTTCTTTTTTTTTTTTAAATCTTCTTTCTTTTTTCAAACAACTTATCAATTCCTTTTATAAAATCTTTTATAATTTTCATCTTTACAGTCATCTTCCATTCCTTCATTGTATCAACCCTTATTTTGTACATATATGTCTTTCTTCCTTTAAAATTTTAGGAGGCACTTTTTTCTAACAAACCAAAATACGCCCAAAATCTAGTGTGTGGCACTGATCTATTCACTAGCCTGATCATATTTGATCATATTGCGCTTTTTTTGTATGGTTCTGTTTTTTTTTTCTTTTTTTTCCTTTTTTTCTCTTTCTTTTTTCTTTCTTTCCCTTTCTTTTCCCCTGATTTCAGGTCTTTTCTGATTTGTATACAGTATATTTGCTGGGGACGTTGTTAACCTGTTAGCATTTTGTTCTCCCATGCATCTAGTCTCCTCTGGACAAAATGACAAGACGAAAAAAATCACCTCAGCAAAAAGAACAAGAGGTAGTACTGTTAGCCAGGGACCTACTCAATATGGACATTAGTACGATGTCAGACCTAGAGTTCAGAATCATCACTTTAAAGATACTAGCTGGGCTTGAAAAAAGCGTGGAAGTTATTAGAGAAACCCTTTCTGGAGAAATAAAAGAACTAAAATCTAACCAAGTCAAAATCAAAAAGGCTATTGATGAGGTGCAATCCAAAATGGGGGTACTAATTGCTAGGATAAATGAGGCAGAAGAGAGAATCAGAGATATAGAAGGCCAAATGATGGAAAATAAAGAGGCTGAGAAAAAGAGAGAGAAACAACTACAGGATCACGAGGGCAGAATTCGAGAGATAAGTGATACGATAAGATGAAACAACATTAGAATAATTGGGATCCCAGAAGAAGAAGAAAGAGAGAGAGGGGCAGAAGTTATATTGGAGCAAATAATAGCAGAGAACTTCCCTAATGTGAGGAAGGAAACAGGCATTAAAATCCAGGAGGCACAGAGAACCCCTCTCAAAATCAATAATAATAGGTCAACACCCCGATATCTAATAGTAAAACTTACGAGTCTCAGGGACAAAGAGAAAATCCTGAAAGCACCTCAGGAGAATATGTAACCTGCAATGGTAGAAATATTAGATTGGCAACAGACCTATCCACAGAGACCTGGTAGGCCAGAAAGGACTGGCATAATATCTTCAGAGCACTAAACGAGAAAAATATGCAGCCAAGAATACTATATCCAGCTAGGCTCTCATTGAAAATAGAAGGAGAGATAAAAAGCTTCCAGAACAAACCAAAACTAAAGGAATTTGCAAACACGAAACCAGCCCTCCAAGAAATGATGAAAGGGGTCCTCTAAGTAAAGAGAGAGCCTAAAAGCAGCATAGATCAGAAAGGAACAGAGACAATATACAGTAACAGGTACCTTACAGGCAATACAATGTCACTAAATTCATACCTTTCAATAGTTACCCTGGATGTAAATGGGCTAAATGCCCCAATCAAAAGACACAGGCTATCAGATTGGATTAAAAAACAAGACCCATCAATATGCTGTCTGCAAGAGACTCATTTTAGCCCCAAAGACACACCGAGATTGAAAGTGAGGGGATGGAAAACAATTTACCATGCTAATGGACACCAAAAGAAAGCTGGGGTGGCAATCCTTATATCAGACAAATTAGATTTTAAAACAAAGACTGTAATAAGAGATGAGGAAGGACACTATATCCTACTTAAAGGGTCTATCCAACAAGAAGATCTAACAATGGTAAATATCTATGCCCCTAACATGGGAGCAGCCAATTATATAAGGCAATTAATAACAAAAGCGAAGAAACACAATGACAACAATACAATAATAGTGGGGGACTTTAACACCCCCCTGAGTGAAATGGACAGATCATCTAAGCAAAAGATCAACAAGGAAATAAAGACTTTAAATGACACACTGGACCAAATGGACTTCACAGATATATTCAGAACATTCCATCCCAAAGGAACGGAATACACATTCTTGTCTAGTGCCCATTGAACATTCTCCAGAATTGAACACATCCTAGGTCACAAATCAGGTCTCAACCTGTATCAAAAGACTGGGCTTATCCCTGCATATTTTCAGACCACAATGCTTTGAAACTAGAACTCAATCACAAGAGGAAAGTCGGAAAGAACTCAAATACATGGAGGCTAAAGATCATCCTACTAAAGAATGAATGGGTCAACCAAGAAATTAAAGAAGAATTAGAAAAAATTCATGGAAACCAATGAAAATGAAACACAACTGTTCAAAATCTTGGGGATACAGCAAAGACAGTCCTGAGAGGAAAGTATATAGCAATACAAGCCTTTCTCAAGAAACAAGAGAAGTCTCAAATACACAACCTAACCCTACACCTAAAGGAGCTGGAGAAAGAACAGCAACTAAAGCCTATACCCAGCAGGAGAAGAGAAATAATAAAGATCAGAGCAGACATCAATGAACTAGAAACCAAAAGAACGGTAGAACAGATCAAAGAAACTAGGAGCTGGTTCTTTGAAAGAATTAACAAGATTGATAAACCCCTGGCCAGACTTATCAAAAAGAAAAGAGAAATAACCCAAATCAACAAAATCATGAATGAAAGAGGAGAGATCACAACCAACACCAAAGAAATACAAACAATTTTAAGAACATATTATGAGCAACTTTATGCCAGCAAATTAGATAACCTGGAAGAAATGGGGGCATTCCTAGAGATGTATCAACTACCAAAACTGAACCAGGAAGAAATAGAAAATCTGAACAGACCATCAAAAATCTCCCAAGAAAGACAAGCCCAGGGCCAGATGGCTTCCCAGGGGAATTCTAACAGACATTTAAAGAAGAATTAATAACCATTCCCCTGAAACTGTTCCGAAATATAGAAATGGAAGGAAAACTTCCAAACTCATTTTATGAGGCCAGCATTACCTTGATCCCAAAACCAGACAAAGACCCCATCAAAAAGGAGAATTACAGACCAATATCCTTGATGAACATGGATGCAAAAATTCTCACCAAATACTAGCCAATAGGATCCAACAGTACATTAAAAGGATTATTCACCAGGACCAAGTGGGATTTATCCTTGGGCTGCAAGGATGGTTCAACATCCGCAAATCAATCAACGTGATACAATACAATAACAAAAGAAAGAACAAGAACCATATGATCCTCTCAATAGATGCAGAAAAAGCATTTGACAAAGTACAGCATCGTTTCTTGATCAAAACTCTTCAGAGTATAGGGATAGAGGGTACCTACCTCAATATCATAAAAGCCATCTATGAAAAACCTACAGCGAATATCATTCTCAATGGGAAAAGCCAAGAGCTTTTCCCCTAAGGTCAGGAACGCGGCAGGGATGTCCACTATCACTACTGCTATTCAACATAATATTAGAAGTCCTAGCCACAGCAATCAGACAACAAAAAGAAATCAAAGGCATCCAAATCGGCAAAGAGGAAGTCAAACTCTCACTCTTTGCAGATGACATGATACTTTAGGTGGAAAACCCAAAGACTCCACCCCAAAACTGCTAGAACTCATACAGGAATTCAGTCAAGTAGCAGGATATAAAATCAATGCACAGAAATCAGTGGCATTCCTATACAGCAACAACAAGACAAAAGAGAGACAAATCAAGGAGTCAATCCCATTTACAATTGCACCCAAAACCATAAGATACCTAGGAATAAATTTAACCAAAGAGGCGAAGGATCTGTACTCAGAAAACTACAAAATACTCATGAAAGAAATTGAAGAAGACACAAAGAAATGGAAAAATGTTCCATGCTCATGGATTGGGAGAACCAACATTGTGAAGATGTCAATGCTACCTAGAGCAATCTACACATTCAGTGCAATCCCCATCAAAATACCATCCACTTTTTTCAAAGAAATGGAACAAATAATCCTAAAATTTGTATGGAACCAGAAGAGACCCCGAATAGCCAGAGGAATATTGAAAAGAAAAACAAAGCTGGCGGCATCACAGTTCCCGACTTCCAGCTCTATTACAAAGCTGTCATCATCAAGACAGTATGGTACTGGCACAAAAAGAGACACATAGATCAATGGAACAGAATCGAGAGCCCAGAAATGGACCCTCAACTCTATGGTCAACTTATCTTTGACAAAGCAGGAAAGAATGTCCAGTGGAAAAAAGACAGTCTCTCAACAAATGGTGTTGGGAAAATTGGACAGCCACGTTCAGAAAAATGAAACTGGCCCATTTCCTTACACCACACACAAAAATAGACTCCAAATGGTTGAAAGACCTAAACATGAGGCAGGAGTCCATCAAAATCCTAAAGGAGAGCACAGGTAGCAACCTCTTCAACCTCAGCCGCAGCAAATTCTTCCTAGAAACATCGCCAAAGGCAAGGGAAGCAAGGGCAAAAATGAACTCTTGGGATTTCATCAAGATAAAAAGCTTTTGCACAGCAAAAGAAACAGTCAACAAAACCAAAAGACAACTGACAGAATGGGAGAAAATATTTGCAAATGACATATCAGATAAAGGGCTAGTATCCAAAATCTATAAAGAACTTATCAAACTCAACACCCAAAGAACAAATAATCCAATCAAGAAATGGGCAGAAGACATGAACAGACATTTTTCCAAAGAAGACATCCAAATGGCCAACAGACACATGAAAAAGTGCTCAACATCGCTCGGCATCAGGGAAATCCAAATCAAAACCTCAATGAGATACCACCTCACA
>NW_027397124.1:418000-420906 GCF_003265705.2 Callorhinus ursinus | reverse complement strand
ATCAGACAAATTAGATTTTAAAACAAAGACTGTAATAAGAGATGAGGAAGGACACTATATCCTACTTAAAGGGTCTATCCAACAAGAAGATCTAACAATGGTAAATATCTATGCCCCTAACATGGGAGCAGCCAATTATATAAGGCAATTAATAACAAAAGCGAAGAAACACATTGACAACAATACAATAATAGTGGGGGACTTTAACACCCCCCTGACTGAAATGGACAGATCATCTAAGCAAAAGATCAACAAGGAAATAAAGACTTTAAATGACACACTGGACCAAATGGACTTCACAGATATATTCAGAACATTCCATCCCAAAGGAACGGAATACACATTCTTGTCTAGTGCCCATTGAACATTCTCCAGAATTGAACACATCCTAGGTCACAAATCAGGTCTCAACCTGTATCAAAAGACTGGGCTTATCCCTGCATATTTTCAGACCACAATGCTTTGAAACTAGAACTCAATCACAAGAGGAAAGTCGGAAAGAACTCAAATACATGGAGGCTAAAGATCATCCTACTAAAGAATGAATGGGTCAACCAAGAAATTAAAGAAGAATTAGAAAAAATTCATGGAAACCAATGAAAATGAAACACAACTGTTCAAAATCTTGGGGATACAGCAAAGACAGTCCTGAGAGGAAAGTATATAGCAATACAAGCCTTTCTCAAGAAACAAGAGAAGTCTCAAATACACAACCTAACCCTACACCTAAAGGAGCTGGAGAAAGAACAGCAACTAAAGCCTATACCCAGCAGTAGAAGAGAAATAATAAAGATCAGAGCAGACATCAATGAACTAGAAACCAAAAGAACGGTAGAACAGATCAAAGAAACTAGGAGCTGGTTCTTTGAAAGAATTAACAAGATTGATAAACCCCTGGCCAGACTTATCAAAAAGAAAAGAGAAATAACCCAAATCAACAAAATCATGAATGAAAGAGGAGAGATCACAACCAACACCAAAGAAATACAAACAATTTTAAGAACATATTATGAGCAACTTTATGCCAGCAAATTAGATAACCTGGAAGAAATGGGGGCATTCCTAGAGATGTATCAACTACCAAAACTGAACCAGGAAGAAATAGAAAATCTGAACAGACCATCAAAAATCTCCCAAGAAAGACAAGCCCAGGGCCAGATGGCTTCCCAGGGGAATTCTAACAGACATTTAAAGAAGAATTAATAACCATTCCCCTGAAACTGTTCCGAAATATAGAAATGGAAGGAAAACTTCCAAACTCATTTTATGAGGCCAGCATTACCTTGATCCCAAAACCAGACAAAGACCCCATCAAAAAGGAGAATTACAGACCAATATCCTTGATGAACATGGATGCAAAAATTCTCACCAAATACTAGCCAATAGGATCCAACAGTACATTAAAAGGATTATTCACCAGGACCAAGTGGGATTTATCCTTGGGCTGCAAGGATGGTTCAACATCCGCAAATCAATCAACGTGATACAATACAATAACAAAAGAAAGAACAAGAACCATATGATCCTCTCAATAGATGCAGAAAAAGCATTTGACAAAGTACAGCATCGTTTCTTGATCAAAACTCTTCAGAGTATAGGGATAGAGGGTACCTACCTCAATATCATAAAAGCCATCTATGAAAAACCTACAGCGAATATCATTCTCAATGGGAAAAGCCAAGAGCTTTTCCCCTAAGGTCAGGAACGCGGCAGGGATGTCCACTATCACTACTGCTATTCAACATAATATTAGAAGTCCTAGCCACAGCAATCAGACAACAAAAAGAAATCAAAGGCATCCAAATCGGCAAAGAGGAAGTCAAACTCTCACTCTTTGCAGATGACATGATACTTTAGGTGGAAAACCCAAAGACTCCACCCCAAAACTGCTAGAACTCATACAGGAATTCAGTCAAGTAGCAGGATATAAAATCAATGCACAGAAATCAGTGGCATTCCTATACAGCAACAACAAGACAAAAGAGAGACAAATCAAGGAGTCAATCCCATTTACAATTGCACCCAAAACCATAAGATACCTAGGAATAAATTTAACCAAAGAGGCGAAGGATCTGTACTCAGAAAACTACAAAATACTCATGAAAGAAATTGAAGAAGACACAAAGAAATGGAAAAATGTTCCATGCTCATGGATTGGGAGAACCAACATTGTGAAGATGTCAATGCTACCTAGAGCAATCTACACATTCAGTGCAATCCCCATCAAAATACCATCCACTTTTTTCAAAGAAATGGAACAAATAATCCTAAAATTTGTATGGAACCAGAAGAGACCCCGAATAGCCAGAGGAATATTGAAAAGAAAAACAAAGCTGGCGGCATCACAGTTCCCGACTTCCAGCTCTATTACAAAGCTGTCATCATCAAGACAGTATGGTACTGGCACAAAAAGAGACACATAGATCAATGGAACAGAATCGAGAGCCCAGAAATGGACCCTCAACTCTATGGTCAACTTATCTTTGACAAAGCAGGAAAGAATGTCCAGTGGAAAAAAGACAGTCTCTCAACAAATGGTGTTGGGAAAATTGGACAGCCACGTTCAGAAAAATGAAACTGGCCCATTTCCTTACACCACACACAAAAATAGACTCCAAATGGTTGAAAGACCTAAACATGAGGCAGGAGTCCATCAAAATCCTAAAGGAGAGCACAGGTAGCAACCTCTTCAACCTCAGCCGCAGCAAATTCTTCCTAGAAACATCGCCAAAGGCAAGGGAAGCAAGGGCAAAAATGAACTCTTGGGATTTCATCAAGATAAAAAGCTTTTGCACAGCAAAAGAAACAGTCAACAAAACCAAAAGACAACTGACAGAATGGGAGAAAATATTTGCAAATGACATATCAGATAAAGGGCTAGTATCCAAAATCTATAAAGAACTTAT
>NW_027397124.1:399351-417990 GCF_003265705.2 Callorhinus ursinus | reverse complement strand
TTCTTAATCTCAGTAAACAAACTGAGTGTTGCTGGAGTGGTGGGGGGGTGGGAGGGATGGGGTGGCTGGGTGATAGACATTGGGTAGGTATGTGCTATGGTGAGTGCTGTGAATTGTGCAAGACTGTTGAATCACAGATCTGCACTTCTGAAACAAATAGTGCAACATATGTTAAGAAAAATAAAAAGGAAGATAGCAGGAGGGGAACAATGAAGGGGAGTAAGTAGGAGGTGGAGACAAACCATGAGGTATGATGTACTCTGAAAAACAAACTGAGAGTTTAGAGGGGAGGAGGGTGGGGGGATGGGTTAGCCTGGTGATGGGTATTAAAGAGGGCACATTCTGCATGGAGCACAGGGTGTTATGTACAAACAATGAATCATGGAACACTACATCAAAAACTAATGGTGTAATGTATGGTGATTAATAACAATAAAAAATAAAAAAAAGAGAAACACAGTAGATCAGATCAACCAAAGTAGAGGTGTTTCTTTGAAATAATTAATAAAATCAATAAGCCACTGGCCAGACTTGTCCAAAAGAAAAGAGAAAGGACCCAAATTAATAAAATTATGAATGAAAAGGGAGAGATCATGACTAACACCAAGAAATAAAAACAATTATTAGAAATTATTTTATCAACAATTATATGCCAATAAACTGAGCAATCTGGATGAAATGGAGGCCTTCCTGAAGACCTATAAGCTGCCAAGACAGGAACAGGGAGAAATTGACAACCTGAAGGCCAATAACCAGTAATGAGATTGAAGCAGTGATCAAAAACCTCCCAAAAAAACAAGGGTCCAGGGCCTGATGGATTCCCTAGGGAATTCTAACAAACATTCAAAGAAGAAATAATACCTATTTTTCTGAAGCTGTTTTAAAAAACAGAAACAGAAAGGAAGCTTCCAGACTCATTCTATGAGGCCAGCATTACGTTAATCCCTAAACCAAGCAAAGACCCCACCAAAAGGAGAATTTCAGACCAATATCCCTGATCAATATGATTCCAAATTCTCAACAAAATCCTAGCTAGTATGATCCAACAATATGTTAAAAGGATCATCCACCATGACCAAGTGGGATTTATCCCTGGGATGCAAGGTAGGTTCAACTTCTACAGATCAATCCATGTGATAGAACATATTAAGAGGAGAGAGAAGAACCATATGGTCCTCTCAACTGATGCAGAAAAATCATCCTTTGACAAAATACAGCACCCGTTCCTGATTTGACAAAATACACCATCCTTTACTGATTAAAACTCTTCAGAGTATAGGGATAGAGGGAACATTCCTCCTGTTCATAAAATCCATCTATGAAAAACCCACAGCAAATATCATCCCCAATGGGGAAAAGATTAGAGCCTTTCCCTTAAGATCAGGAACACGTCAAGGATGCCCACTCTCACCACTACTGTTCAGCATAGTACTAGAAGTCCTAGCAACAACAATCAGACAACAAAAAGAAATAAAATATATTCAAATTGGCAAAGAAGAAGTCAAACTCTCTCTCTCGCAGATGACATGATACTTTATGTGGAAAACCCAAAAGACTCCACCCCAAAATTCCTAGAACTCATACAGCAATTCAGTAATGTGGCAGGATACAAAATCAATGCACAGAATTCAATTGCTTTCTCATACACTAACAATGCAACTGTAGAAAGAGAAATTAGAGAAATAATTCCATTTAAAATAGCACCAAAAACCATAAGACACCGTGGAATAAACCTAACCAAAGAGGTGAGGATCTATACTCTAGGAACTACAGAACACTCATGAAAGAAATTGAAGAAGACACAAAAAGATGGAAAAACATTCCATGCTCATGGATTAGAAGAATAAACATTGCTAAAATGTCTATTCTTCCCAGAGCAATCTATACCTTCAATGCCATCCTGATCAAAATTTCAATGACATTCTTCAAAGTGCTAGAACAAACAATCCTAAAATTTGTGTGGCTTCAGAAAAGACCCCAAATTGTCAAAGAAATGTTGAAAAAGAAAAACAAAGCTAGGGGCATCACGTTGCCTAATTTCAAGATATATTACAAAACAGTGATCACCAAGATAGCATAGTACTGGCACAAAAACAGACATATAGACCAATGGAACAGAATAGAGAGCCCAGATATGGACCCTCAACTCTATGGTCAAATAATCTTTGACAAAGCAGCGAAAAAATAGGCAATGGAAAAAAGTCTCTTCAGTAAGTGGTGCTGGGGAAATTGGACAGCTATATACAGAAGAGTGAAACTGGACCATTCTCTAACACCATACACAAAGATAAACTCAAAATGGATGAAAGACCTCAATGTGAGACAGGGATCCATCAAAATCCTAGAGGAGAACATAGGCAGTAAACTCTTTGACATCAGCCACAGCAACTTCTTTCAAGATACATCTCCAAAGGCTAGTGAAACAAAAGCAAAAATGAACTTTTGGGACTTCATCAAGATAAAAAGCTTCTGAACAGCAAAGGAAACAGTCAACAAAACAAAGACGCAACCCACAGAATGGGAGGAGATATTTGCAAATGACACAATAGACAAAGCACTAATTTCCAAGATCTATAAAGAACTCAAACTCAACACCCAAAAAACAAATAATCAAGTCAAAAAATAGGCAGAAGACATGAACAGACACTTCTCCAGAGAAGACATACAAATGGCTAACAGACACATGAAAAAATGTTCATCATCATTAGCCATCAGGGAAATTCAAATCAAAACCACATTGAGATAACACCTTACACCAGTTAGAATGGCAAAAATTGACAAGGCAAGAAACAACAAATGTTGGAGAGGTTGTGGAGAAAGGGGAACCCTCTTACACTGTTGGGGGGAATGCAAGTTGGTACAGCTACTTTGGAAAACAGTGTGGATGTTCTTCAAAAAATTAAAAATAGAGCTACCTTAACCCAGGAATTGCACTACTGAGTATTTACCCCAAAGACACAGATATAGTGAAAAGAAGGGCACCCTAATATTTATAGCAGCAATGTCCACAATAGCCAAACTGTGGAAAGAGCCGAGATGCCCTTCAACAGATCAATGGATAAAGATGTGTTCCATATATACAATGGAATATTACTCAGCCATCAGAATGGATGAATACCCAATTTTTACATCAGCATGGTTGGGAGTGGAGGGGATTATGCTAAGTGAAATAAGTTAAGCAGAGAAAGTCAATTATCATACGGTTTCACTTATTTGTGGAACATAAGGAATAGCATGGAGGACCTTAGGAGAAGAAGGGGAAAATGAAGGGGGGAAATCAGAGGGGGTGAAGAACCATGAGAAACAATGGACTCCAAGAAACAAACTGAGGTTTTTAGAGGGGAAGGGAGGTGGGCGGATGGTTTATCCCAATGATGGGTATTAAGGAGGGCACATACTGCATGGAGCACTGGGTGTTACATGAAAACAATGAATCATGGATCACTACATCAAAAACTAATGATGTATTGTATGGTGACTAACATAACATAATAAAATTAAATTAAATTAAAAAAATAAGAATCGAGAAAAGAGCTATATTACTTTCAGTCACATTAATCTCGCAAGCAGAGTATTTTTTCTTTTAGTTTCTTTTAGTACTTCTAGGTCAAACTAGGAAAAAGAAAGGTATGAACATTTTTATCAGTTTAAAAAAGACATCATTTATTATCCCACTTCTTATGTCTTCCTTTCTCCTTTCATGTGAGTCTTCTTGAGGTTCCAAAACCCAATTCTCTTCCTGTCTGCAATTCCGTTCATGGTGACATGGCATTTTCTCTAAAGATGAAACATAAATGTAAGGTTTATGATACTGGGAGGAACAAAGGAAAGAAAAGCATGTGTAAAATATGGAGAGTCCGTGAACATGTTCATTCATTTACATGTTGTTTCTGTATTTAGATGAAATGTTTGGGGTAATTTTTATGTATTGTTTTAAGCTCTTGAAATTTTCCTTGTTTCCTCCTAATGTGTTTAAATTGTATTTTCACTCATATAACTTCTTTTTAAATTGCTTTAAGTAATGCTACAAACTCAAAACATTTTTGTAAGACTATTTCAGACACACCTAAAAGTAAAAACATTTTTATCTGCTTTGAACTTGGAATATTTTAGCACACACTTTATTATTAATTTCTAATTATTTTCAACTTTCAAGTTATCTAAAATTTTTTTTAATTTTTTTTAAATTTTATTTATTTAGTTGACAGAGAGAGACACAGTGAGAGAGGGAACACAAGCAGGGGGACTGGGAGAGGGAGAAGCAGGCTTCCCGCTGAGCAGGGAGCTGGATGTGGGGTTCGATCCCAGGACCCTGGGATCATGACCTGAGCCGAAGCCAGACGCTTAACGACTGAGCCACCCAGGCGCCCCAAGTTAGCTAAAATTTTGACCTCTGTTTAAAAACAAAGCTAGGTGATGCCACTGAAATGGTGAATTAGGAGAACCTAACCTCCATCCCCTGATAACAATCAACAGGTACAGTTATCCATGAGAAAAACAGTTCTGGGGAACCTCAGGAACCCACATAAGGAAACTTGAGCAACATGGTGGAACAAAAAACTCCTGATATTAACCATACAAAAAGGAATGAAGAGCAGTTTCATTTTGCTTGAACAATTTCATCCCCAAACTGGCACTGTTCAGAACCAAGAAAGAACTCCCTCAATAGAAAGATATCCTCTTGGTAGGAAAGGGAGTCTGTGGTGAGCCACCAACTTCCTCAGACTTTTGGGGCACCACTAGAAGGACCCACTGTAGTTTTACACCACCCAGAGATATGCAAATCTGAAACATACAGAGATAGTAAGGAATAGGAAAGAAAATCAGGGGCTATCAGTATCAGCCCCACAATAAAAGTGGTACCAGTTGCCAGTGACCTGTTCTGCAGAGGACCCAAGAAGGTTTTGTCACTGAAAATATCAATGTCCAGCAGAGCTGCCATGGATTTCCTGCATATTTTATTGTTTTTTGTCCCTCAGTATTCACATTTGCAGAAGCCAGTCACCTGAGTCCCTTTCTGCTCATCCTCTGCCTCTCAGAGGTAAGCATCTACACTGGCAGCCAACCTAGTACTGTGTGAAACACACCAGCTTAATCACCCATGCTTGACACATACTGCCGTGTGCATGCTTGGGGACAGCCCCTCTGGCTGTACACCTGTACCCCCTCAGCCTGATTTCTGTCATTGGCCTCCACTGCTGTGAGCTCTACCATAGGAAAACCATGAATCAATATAGTACATATGTACATCCAAGATAGTACATGTGAACATCCAGTACATATGAACATCCATATAGTACATATGAACATCCAGTACTACATATAGTACATATGAACATCCAGAACATATGAACATCTATAACTTCCAGTGTATGTGTGGCTGACACTGGCCCTTGCTTATGGCACTGGCCCCAAATGCTATATGTATGTGTGCAACTGGCACTTGCCACTACAAGGCAAATGCACATGATCCCCACAGTTTATTATGTGGACACCACCACTATGGCCACCACAACTGCCAGCCCTGGTCCATAGTCACTGAACCCAGAGGTGTTGTTGAGGACTCAAACACCACTTGCAACAACTGCAGATATCCTACACTCACCAAGGACCACAAAATTGTCAATGCTGTGGACACAGGTAGACTGAACCAAAAACACATTATGCCTCCCCAGACCCATCACATTCTTCCACACTTGATGCCCTGTAGAACTAGACCCAGGGTCACAGCATGCTCCAGTGTGCCCCCCCCAAAAGAGAAGATATTTCTTTATCTAAGCCAGTCAAAACTTCTGAAATAAATGACTACTTCTTCAAATGTATAGATACCTACCCAGGGCCATAAAGCTCATGAAGAATCAAGGAAACATGAAACCACTAAAGAAACACAGTAAAGGGCACCTGGGTGGCTCAGTCGTTAAGCGTCTGCCTTCAGCTCAGGTCATAATCCCAGGGTCCTGGGATCGAGCCCCGCATTGGGCTTCCTGCTCCACGGAAAGCCTGCTTCTCCCTCTCTCACTCCCCCTGCTTGTGTTCCCTCTCTCACTGTGTCTCTCTCTGTCAAATAAATAAATAAAATCTTTAAAAAGAAAAAAGAAACACAGTAAACTTCCAGTGACTAACCCCAAAGAAATGGAGATCCATAAATTGTCACACAAAAAATTCAAAATAATTGTTATAAAGATGCTTAGAAAGCTAGCAAAAAACATAGATAAACAATTTAACAAAATCAGGAAAACAATACAAGAACAAAATAAGAAATTCAACAGAGATATAAGAAATACCAAAAAATAGAAAATTTTTTAAGGTAAAGAATACAAGGATGGATCTGGAGAATCTAATAAAGAGCTTTGACAGCAGACTGGACCAAGCAGATTAAAAAAATTGTAAGCTTGAAGACAGATCATTTGAAATTATCCAGTTAGAGGAGCAAAAAGAGAAAATAATGAAAATGAATGGAGGAAGTCTACAGAACTTATAGGATAACACTGAGAGAAAGAATCTATGCATCACTGCAATCACAGAAGAGGGCAAGAAGAAAGGAGCAGAAAGCTTATTTAAATAATGGTTGAGGGCTGTTCCCGGGGAGGCTGTAATGGGTTGACAGGTGCGTGACAGTGGGAGCTGCTCTAGGCACAAGCATGTACGGCAAAGGCAAGGGTAACAGCAGCGCCGTCCCGTCCAACAGCCACGCCCGGGAGAAGTTAATACTCTACATATATGAATATTTCCTTCATGTAGGAGCTCAGAAATCGGCCCAAACATTTTTATCAGGGATAAGATGGGGGGAAAAACATCACATTGGGGGAACCACCAGGATTCTTACATTGTTGGCGGTGTGTATTTTGGGATCTCTACTGTGCAGCTCCAGAAAGACTGGAAACCTGTGAACATTCAAGTGGAGCAAAAGCCTTCCATGATAATAGTGCTGCAGCAGCTCCAAGCCCAGTGCTAGGAAACATCCTCCCAGGAGATGGCATGCCAGTAGGTCCTGTACCACCAGGGTTCTGTCAGCCTTTTATGTCACCTCAGTACCCTGGAGGTCCAAGGCCCCCATTAAGGATACCTAACCAGGCACTTGGAGGTGTCCCTGGAAGTCAGCCTTTACTTCCAAATGGAATGGACCCAACTTGACAACAAGGACATCCAAATATGGGTGGGCCAATGCAGAGAATGACTCCTCCAAAAAGAATGGTGCCCTTAGGACCACAAAACTATGGAGGTACAATGAGACCCTCCCTGAATACAAAAAGGCCCCAGAATGCCTGGAATGAATATGGGTCCAGGTGGTGGTAGACCTTGGTCAAACCCAACGAATGCCAATTCAATACCATACTCTTCAGCATCTCCTGGGAATTATGTAGGTCCTCCTGGAGGTGGAGGGCCACCAGGAACACCCATCATGCCTAGTCCAGCAGATTCAATCAACTCTGGAGACAACATGTACACTTTAATGAATTCAGTACCTCCCGGTCCTAACAGGCCTAATTTTCTAATGGGCCCTGGGTCAGATGGTTTCATGGGTGAATTAGGAGGAATGGAGTCACATCAGATGAATGGCTCTTTAGGCCAAGGAGATATGAACAGTATTTCCAAGAATCCTCCCAATAATATGAGCCTGAGTAATCAAACGGGCACTCCAAGGGATGACGGTGAAATGGGCGGAAATTTCTTAAATTGTTTTCAGAGTGAGAGTTACTCCCCTAGCATGACAACGAGTGTGTGATCAATTACTAAGTCTCCTCATGAAAATCACAGTGAGTCAGCCCTTCACAGAACTACTATGGAAGAAAATTACTCATCACATTGTACAGTTAAACAAAGGAATCTCAGTCACAACAAACCAACCTTTTTATTTCCTGCTCTTTCCCCTATTTTTTGAAGAAAGTGAGTCCAAATGTGATTCAAACAACTGTATAGAGCAGCATATTCAAATTGCTCTAAACTGGACTGCAAATAATTATCTGTGTATGTATATGTGTGAGAAAGAGAATGTATTATAGATGTGTATGTTATATGGACATATACATTGGCCCACAGGACATTGTAAAATATTATTACATGACATCTTAAGTAGAAATAAGTAGGGACTTTTATTCCATCTTTTTTTTCACGTTTACATTTTAATTATAAAAAGTTGCTCCTACCCCTCCCTAAAAAAAAATAAATAAATAATGGTTGAGAACTTTCCAAGCTTGGGGAGAGATTTGGACATCCAAGATTATGAAGCTAATAGGTCATTTCAAAATTTCAACACAGTCGTCTTCTCCAAGACACATTATAATAAAAGTCTCTAAAATCCAAGATGAAGAAAGAATTTTATGAGAAAAAGAAAATTCTCTCATACAAGGGAACCTCCTTATAGCAAATTTCTTAACAGTAACTTTTCAGTCCAGGAGAGAGTAAGATGATACATTCAAAGTGCTGAAAGAAAAAACTGGCCAACCAAAAACATTTTACTAAGCAAACTTGTCCTTCAGAAAGAAAGGTGAAATAAAGACTTTCCCCATAATGTAAAAACTGAAGACGCTCATCACCACTAGATCTGCCTTACATAAATACTGAAAGGATTTCTTCAAGCTGAAACAAACAAAAAACACTAATTAGTAATATGAAAACTTACGAAAATATGTATCACTGGTAAAGGTAAATATATAATCTGATTCAGAATACTTATATACTGTAATATGGTGGTGTTAGCCACTTAACTCCAGTATGGAGTTGAAAGATTAAAAAAAATTATTAAACATAGCTGTAGCTACAATAATTTTTTAAAATTTTTTATTGTTATGTTAATCACCATACATTACACCATTAGTTTTTGATGTAGTGTTCCATGATTCATTGTTTGTGCATAACACCCAGTGCTCCACGCAGAATGTGCCCTCTTTAATACCCATCACCAGGCTAACCCTTCCCCCCACCCCCTCCCCTCTAGAACCCTCAGTTTGTTTTTCAGAGTTCATCGCCTCTCATGGTTTGTCTCCCCCTCTGACTTACTCCCTTTCATTCTTCCCGTCCTGCTATCTTCTTCTTTTTCTTTTCTCTTAACATATGTTGCATTATTTGTTTCAGAAGTACAGATCTGTGATTCAACAGTCTTGAACAATTCACAGCACTCACCATAGCACATACCCTCCCCAATGCCTATCACCCAGCCACCCCATCCCTCCCACCCCCCACCACTCCAGCAACACTCAGTTTGTTTCCTGAGATTAAGAATTCCTCATATCAGTGAGGTCATATGATACATGTCTTTCTTTGATTGACTTATTTCACTCAGCATAACACCCTCCAGTTCCATCCACATCGTTGCAAGTGGCAAGATCTCATTCCTTTTGATGGCTGCATAATACTCCATTGTGTATATATACCACATCTTCTTTATCCATTCATCTGTCGATGGACATCTTGGCTCTTTCCACAGTTTGGCTATTGTGGACATTGCTGCTATAAACATTGGGGTGCACACACCCCTTCGGATCCCTACATTTGTATCTTTGTGGTAAATACCCAGTAGTGCAATTGCTGGATTGTATGGTTATCTACAATAATTTTTTAATGATTTATTTATTTTAGAGAGTCAGAGAGAGCATGCAAGAGAGAGATCGTAGAGGGAAGGGCAGAGGGAGAGAATCTTCAAGCCAACTCTCCACTGAGTACCGAGTCTGACATGGAGATCGATCCCAGGATCCATGAGATCACCAATCTGAGCCAAAACCAATAATCAGACACTTAACTGACTGAGCCACTCAGTCGCCCCTATAGCTCCAGTAATTTGTTAATGGCAACACAGTATAAAAATTTGTAAATTATAATATCAAAAAAATGTGGAAGGAAACTCACATTTTTTGTATGAGTTTTTTTTGTAGTGTTTTTGTACATAATTGAAGTTAAGTGAGCAGATTAAAATAGACTGTCATATCAATAGCATATTTCAAGTAAACCATATGGTAACCGCAAAACAAAATTGTATTGGATACACACAACATAAAGGAAGTAAATCAAAGCACACCACTATGAAAAATTATCAATTCACAAAGAAAGACAACAAGACAAGAAGAAAGGAGCAAAGTAACTACCAAACATCCAGAAAATAATGAATAAGATGGTGATAGTAAGTTCTTACATATCAATAATTACTTAAGTGTAAATAGCTTAAGCTTTCCTATCAAAAGCATACAATGGCTGAATGAATAAAATGGTGACCCAGATACATGCTGCCTACAGAAAAATCACTTCAGCTTCAAGGACATACTTAGACTAGAAGGGAAATAACTAAAAAGACATTACACACAAATGGAAATCACAAAAGAGCAGAGATACAAATATTTATATCAGAAAGAATGCGCTTTAAGTCAAAAACTGTAACAGGCAAAGAAGATCATTATATAATGATAAAGTGGTCATTCATCTAGAGGATGTATAAATTGTAAATATATATTCAACCAATATCAGAGTATTTAAATCTATTAATCAAATACTAACAGAAATGAAGGAAGTAATAGACAACAGTACACTAATAATAGGGGATTTTAATATTCCACTTTCAACAATAAATAATCATCCAGAAAAATCAAAGAAACACTGGACTTGAACTATTTTTAACATCAAATGGACCTAACTGACATATGAGGAAATTTCATTCAATAGAGGCAAAATTCACATTCTTCTCTAGTGCAAATGGAATATTCTGTGGGATACATTGTGTTAGGTAACAACACAAGTCTTAGCAAATCTTAAAAGATTGAAATTATACTAAATATCTTTTCTGACTACAATGGTTTGAAAGTAGAAATCAATAACATGAAGACCTGATTACAATGGTTTGAAAGTAGAAATCAATAACATGAAGACAACTGAAAAATTCACAAATATGTAGAAATTAAACAACACACTCAGAAACAACCAATGTCTCAAAGATGAAATCAAAAGGGAAATAAAAAAAATATCTTAAAACAAATGAAAATGAAAACACAACATACAAGAACTTAGGTGATGCAGCAAAAGCAAAATGAAAGGGAGATTTATAGTGATAAATCTCTATATTTTTTAAAAATCTCAAACAACTTAAATTTACACTTTAACAAATGTTAAAAAGAAGATCAAAATAAGCCTAAACACAGCAGAAGGAAGGAGATAACAAGATCAGAACAGAAACGAAATAAAGAATAGAAAAACAATAGAGAAGACCAAGAAAACTAAAAGTTTTTTTAATGATAAAATTCACAAATCTTTATCTAGACTTGCCAAGAAAAAGGAGAACTCAAATATATAAAATAATAAATAAAAATGAGACATTACAAGTGATACCAGAGAAGTACAAGGGATAATAAGAACTACTATGAATAATTTATACCATTAACTTAGGAAACATAGAGGAGCTGGACACATTCCTAGAAACATGAAACACTACTGGGTCTAAATCATAGAGAAACAGAATATCTGAATAGATTCATAACAAGAAAGGAGATTGAATCAGTTTCAAAAAAACAAAAAACAAAAAAACCTCCCAAACAAAAGAAAAAATCTATGATTGCATGGCTTCAGATGTTAATTCTACAAACATTTAAAAAAGAATTAATACTAATTCTTCTCAAACTCTTCCATACAATTGAAAAGGAGGGAACATTCATAAATTTATTTTGTGAGAATAGCATTACCCTGATATAAAACAGATAAGGACATTACAAGAAAAAAAATATTGTGGGTCAATATTTCTAATGAATATAGATCCAAAAATTGCCAACAAAATGCTAACCAAATTCAACAGCACAGTAATAGAGGCATTTATCCCTGGGATGCAAGGAGAGCTCAACATATGCAAGTCAATAAATGTGATACACCACATTAATAAACTGAAAGGCAAAAATATCACATTTGCTATAGAAAAAGCATTAACAAAATATATCAACCTATCATAATGAAAGTGTTAAACAAATTGGATATAGAAGGAATATATTCAATATAATAAAAGCTATGGATGACAAATCCACATCCAACATCATACTCAATGGTGAAAAGCTGAAAATTTTCTCTTTAAGGTAAGGAACATGGTGCCCACTTTCATCACTCCTACTCAACATAGTCCTAGAAGCCCTATCCAGAGTAATTTGGCAAGAAAGATAAATAAAACACCCAAATAACAAAGTAAGAAGTAAAATTGTTTCTGATGGCTAATGATGTGATCATGTATATAGAAAATAATTTCTTCAGAGGTATATAGAAAATCTTAAAGATTCCACCAAATAACTGTTAGAAATAATAAACAAATTTGGGTAAGTTTCAGAATTCAAATTCATCATTCAAAAATCAGGCATGTTCTATACACTAACAATATACTATCTGAAAAAGAAGTAAAGAAACAATTCCATTTACAGTAACATTGAAAAACAATACTTAGTAATAAATTTACACTGAGAAAGTAAAAGATCTATTCATCAAAATTATATGACAATAGTAAAAGAAAATTGAAAAAGACACAAATAAATGGAAAGATATCCCATGTTCAAAAGAGTTAATATTGTTAAAATGCCCATACTTCCCAAAGCAGTATATAGATTTAATGTGTTTTCTATCAAAATTCCCATGACATTTTTCACAGAAATAGAAAAAAAATCTAAAATTCACATAAATGACCAAAGACCCAAATAGCCAAATTAATCTTGAGAACAAATCTGGTGACATCACAATTCCTAAATTCAAACCACACTGCAAAGCTACAGTAATCCAAATAGTATTGTCTGATTAAAAACAGACAAATGGATCAATGGAACAGAATTGAGAGGTCAGAAAAAATTCCACATATGCAGTCAACTAATACCTCACAAGGGAGTCAAAAATGCTAAATGGGGGAAAAGATAGTCTCTTCAATAAATGGTGTTGAGATTGTTGGTAGGAAAGCAAACTAGAGCAGCCACTCTGGAAAACAGTATGAAGTTTCTTTAAAAGATTAAAAATAGAACTACCCTACAACCCAGTAATAGCACTACTAGATACATACTCAAAGGATACAAAAATGTAGATTCAAAGGGGCATGTGCACCCCAATGTTTATAACAACATTATCAACAATAGCCAAATTATGGAAAGAGCCCAAATGCCCATCAACTGATGAATGGATAAAGAAGTTCTGGTATACACACACACACACACACACACACACACACACACACACACACACACACAATGGAATATTACGTAGCCATCAAAAAGAATGAAATCTTGCCATTGTAATGATGTAGATGAAACTAGAGTGTATTATGCTAAACAAAATAAGTCAGAGAAAGACAAATACCATATGATTTCACTCATATGAGGAATTTAAGAAGTAAAACAGATGAATATAAGGGAAGGGGGATCAAAAGGAGAGGGAGACAAACCATAAGAGATTCTTAAATAAAGAGAACAAACTGGGTTGCTTATTTGGGTAAGTAATGGGTAGTAAGGAGGGCACTTGTTGTGATGAGCATGGAGTGTTATGTGTAAGTGATGAATCACTAAATTTTACTCCTGAAACCAATATTACACTATATGTTAACTAACTATAATTTAAATAAAATTTTGAAAAAAAACATAATAATAAATAAACAGTGTTGGGAAAACTGGATATTAACATGCAAAAAGATGACAATGGGCCTCTATTTTATATCACTCAAAAAATTAATCAAAATGGATTAAACATAGGACTAAAATGAAACCATAAAACCATAGAAGAAAGCATAGGGGAAAAGCTCCTTTACATTGTTTGGCATTGATTTCCCAGATATGACAGAAAAAGCACCAGTAACAAAATAAAAAAAATAAATAAATGGACTACATCAAACTAAAAATCCTCTGCACAGCAAAGAAACATTTAACAAAGTGAAAAGGCAACCTATAAAAGATATTTGTAAACTATATATCTCTATAGGGTTAATATTCAAAATATATGAAGAGCACATATAGCTCAATAGCAAAATAATTTTTTTCTATTAAAAATTGGGCAGAAGATTGAATAAATATTTTTCCAAAGAACACATTCAAATGGCCAACAAACAGGAAAAAGTGTTAGTCATCAGGGAAATGTATATTAAAATCACAATGAAATATTATCTCATACTTGTTCTAATGGCTAATATCAAAAGGCAAGAGATAAGAAATGCTGTTTAAAATGTGGAAATAAGGAAACCCTGTGCACTCTTGGTGGTAATACAATTATTTTTTCAACTATGTCTCCACTGATTTTTTCTGTGGGATTTGTGTGTGTGTGTGTGTGTGTGCTCTGCACTATTCCTTATATACCACATATGAGTGAAGCCATATGATAATTGTCTTTCTCTGCTTGACTTATTTCACTTAACATAATACCCTCCAGTTCCATGCATGTTGATGCATTACTCAGTCTGATGGCTGAGTAATATTCCATTGTACATATGAACCACATCTTCTTTATCCACTCACCGTTTGAAGGAAATCTCAGCTCCTTTCACAGTTTGGCTATCATGGACATTGCTGCTATGAACATTGGTGTGCATGTGTCCCTCCTTTTCACTACATCTGTATCTTTGGGGTAAATATCCAGTAGTGCAATTGCTGGGTCGTAGGGTATCTCTATTTTGAGCATCTTCAGAAACCTCCATAATGTTTTCCAGAGTGGCCGCACCAGTTTGCATTCTCACCAACAATGTAAGAAGGCTCCCCTTTCTCCACATCCTTGCCAACATTTGTTGTTCCCTGTCTTGTTAATTTTAGCCATTCTAATTCGTGTGATGTGGTATCTCATTGTGGTTTGGATTTGTATTTCCCTGATGGCTAGAGATGTGGAGCATTTTTTCATGTTTCTGTTGGCCATTTTTATGTCTTCTTTGGAGAAGTGTCTGTTCATGTCTTCTGCCCATTTCTTGACTGGATTATTTGTTTTTTGGGTGTTGAGTTTGAGAAGTTCTTTATAGACCTTGGATACCAGCCCTTTATCTGCAATGTCATTTGTAAATATCTTCTCCCATTCTGTGGGTTGCCTCTTAGTTTTGTTGACTGTTTCCTTTGCTGTGCAGAAGCTTTTTATCTTGATGAATTCCCAAAAGTTCATTCTTGCTTTTGGTTCCCTTCCCTTTAGAGACTTGTCTTGCAAGAAGTTGCTGTGGCTGATGTCAAAGAGGTTACTGTCTGTGCTCTCCTCTAGGATTTTGATGGATTCCTGTCTCACATTGAAGTCTTTCATCTATTTTGAAGTTATCTTCATGTATGGTGTAAGAGAATGGTCCAGTTTCATTCTTCTGCATGTGGCTGCCCATTTTTCCCACCACCATGTATTGAAGAGACTGTCTTTTTTTCCATTGGACATTCTTTCCTGCTTTGTTGAATATTAGTTCACCATAGAGTTGAGGGCCCATTTCTGGATTGTCTATTCTGTTCCATTGATCTACATGTCTCTTTTTGTGCCAGTACCATAATGTCTTGATGATCACAGCTTCTTAATATAGCTTGAAATCAAGCATTGTGATACTTTTGGTTTTCTTTTTCAACATTTTTCTGCTATTCGGGACCTTCTCTGATTCCATACAGTTTTAGGATTGTTTGTTCCAGCTCGGTGAAAAATGTTAATGGTATTTTGATAGGGATTGCGCTGAATGTGTAGATTGTTCTGGGCAGCATAGACATTTTAACAATGTTTGATCTTCCAATCCATGAGCATGGAATGTTTTCCCATCCCTTTATGTCTTCCTCAATTTCTTTAGTAAGTGTTCTGTAGTTTCTTGAGTATAGATCCTTTATCTTTTTGGTTAGGTGTATTCCTGAGTATCTTATGGCTTTGGTGCTTTTGTAAATGGAATTGATTCCTTAATTTCTCTTTCTTCAGTCACATTGTTAGTGTATAGAAATGTCACTGATTTCTGTGCATTGATTTTGTATCCTGCCACTTTATTGAATTCCTGTATAAGTTCTAGCAGTTTTGGGGTGGAGTCTTTTTGGTTTTCCACATAAAGTTTCATGTCATGTGCGAAGAGAAAGAGTTTGACTTCTTTTTGCCAATTTGAATGCATTTGATTTCTTTTTGTTGTCTGATTACTGAGGCTAGGGCTTCTACTACTATGTTGAATAATAGTAGTGATTGTCGGCATCCCTGTCATGTTTCTAATCTTAAGGAAAACCTCTCAGTTTTTCCCCATTGAGAATGATATTTGCTATGGGCTTTCCATAGATGGCTTTTATGATATTGATGTATGTTCTCTCTATCCCTATACTTTGAAGAGGTTTTTTTTTAATTTTTTTATTATGTTATGTTAATCACCATACATTACATCATTAGTTTTGATGTAGTGTTGAAAGAAAGGAAAGAAGGAGCGATGGAGGGAAGGAGGGAAGAAAGGAAGGAAGGAAAGAAGGAAGGGAGGGAGGGAGGGAATGAGGAAGGGAGGAAGGAAGGGAGGAAGGAAGGAAGGAAGGAAGGAAGGAAGGAAGGAAGGAAGGAAGGAAGGAAGGGGAACTCTTTTAGAATAGTAAGAAGCTGTCAAAATCTATTTAATGGAATAATATGTAAAGAATGTTTTCCCTTCCTCTCCAAGACTCAATGTTTTTCTTATCTGATGATGGCTTTCCTATCTAAAATCTGTTCTTTTCCCACAATTTGAAAACCAAAATATAGAAAAGTGCTCTTTACAGATGGGAGATTTGAAATTATTTGTTATGGTTGAAAGGGAGACATCTCTTTATAATAATCTACCTCCATCCACCTTCATCTTTGAACTTGCTCAGTGCCTTTTGATTTAACAAATTTTATATCAAAGCAAATCAAACTTTGATTTGAATATTACAAAGGGGAATGCATGATAGGGGATTGGATAACCAGTTTCTCTTTCTCTCTTCCCCTTCTCCTTTTGTTCTCTTTGTCTTGTTCTTTGAGAGAAAATACTTCTTGAGTGACCAGCTAGACAGTTTACTGGAAAGTAGGAGTTAATTATTTCCATCATTCAGCAATAACTAAAGGTATATCATTCAAGTAGATTATATTAAGATTTATTGATGGAAAAGAATACTTCAGAGTACCCAAAACAGAAATAAAAGGATAACTTTTAATAGATAATTTAGATATATTAAATTTTGTAAAAATAAATCCCCCTTATTGATCTGCAAATTAGAACTTGCTAATAGCTGAAAGCATAAACAATATTTTAAAGATAATTATATTTTTAAGTAAACATTTTTAAGTAAAGCAAAACCTAAACACAAGAAAATATATAAACTATCAGTGTGCAGCTTAAATAATTTTTACAAAGTGACACAACTATGCAAACAGCACAGATTAAGACACAGCATTAAGCTCCCTCTCTCTCCCCCACAAGCTTCAAACTCTGCCTCATTCCAAAGCTATATCCTGATTTCTAACCCCAAAGGTTTGTTTTGCCTGTTTTAAATTTCTTGAAAATGGAAAACTACAGCAGTACTCTCTCATAACTGACTTCTTTCACTCAACCTTTTGTTTGTAAAATTCATTAATGATGCTGTGAACAGTTATAGTTTATTCATTTTCATGGCTGTATGATTTTCCATGGGAATATAGTTTATCCATTGTTCTCCTAATGGATATTTGGGTAGTTTCTGGTTTCACATTGACACTAATAGTTCTTCAATGGTTATTTTAACATACTTTTGCTGAAAATTGTACACATTTCTCTTGGACATTTTCCTCAGACTACTTTGGGACTAATTGCGGGATTAAGACATATTTCTAATAGTTATCAAAATTTGTACTCCAACAAATAGCATATGTGAATTTCAGTTACTCCACCTCCAAATCAACCTATTATATGATTTTTAAAAAATATTGTCAATTCTGGGGGCGGAGCAAGATGGCGGAGGAGTAGGAGACCTAGATTTCGTCTGGTCTCAGGAATTCAGCTGAATAGGGATCAAACCATTCTGAACACCTACGAACTCAACAGGAGATCGAACAGCAGAGTAGCAACAACTCTCTGAACAGAGAAGCGACCACTTACTGGAAGATAGGGCGTGCGGAGAAGTGAATCCGAGGCGATATTCGGGAGGATAGACGGCGGGGGAGGGGCCTCCGCCGGCCGCTTCTGGCAAGTGATAGAGCCGTGGAGCACAAAATCGGACCTTTTAGAAGTTGGCTCGGTGGAGGGACGTCGCTGCAGTGGCTAAGCGGGGGGTGGAATCCTCCCTGGACAGTGTGGTCTCAGGACCCTTGGGGTCACGGAGAGACCGGGGGTGCCTGAGTGCGGCAGAGCTCCCAGGTATCAGAGCGGGGAAGCCAGCTGCAGAGACGGAGCAGAGTCGCGGGCTCTCAGCTCGGGGTTGCCATAAACTGTGATCTGCGGCCCAGTCGGGGCACGGGTCCCCCAGCAGGGACCCAACAAGCAGCAGATCCGGGGAGACTCCCCTTCCTTCCCTTGGAGGAGCGGTGCGGGAACGCACTGCAGGGATCTGCTGGGTTTGGAGACTCCGTGCGGGGTCGGGTGCCAGAGATAGCAACGCTCGATCACAGGCCGGGTGAGCACGGAGTGCGGCCGGAGACCGGGGACACGGGAGTGACTGCTTTTCTCTGGGGACACACTGAGGAGCGGGGCCCCGAGTTCTCAGCTCCTCCGGGTGGAGATTGGGAGGCCACCATTTCTGCCCTGGTCCTCCAAAGCTGTAC
>NW_027397124.1:380986-394351 GCF_003265705.2 Callorhinus ursinus | reverse complement strand
AGAGTTCAGAATCATGACTTTAAAGATACTAGCTGGGCTTGAAAAAAGCGTGGAAGTTATTAGAGAAACCCTTTCTGGAGAAATAAAAGAACTAAAATCTAACCAAATCGAAATCAAAAAGGCTATTCATGAGGTACAATCCAAAATGGGGGCACTAACTGCTAGGATAAATGAGGCAGAAGACAGAATCAGCGATATAGAAGACCAAATGATGGAAAATAAAGAGGCTGAGAAAAAGAGAGAGAAACAATTACAGGATCACGAGGGCAGAATTCGAGAGATAAGTGATACAATAAGACGAAACAACATTAGATCCCAGAAGAAGAAGAGAGAGAGAGGGGGGCAGAAGGTATATTGGAGCAAATTATAGCAGAGAACTTCCCTAATGTGAGGAAGGAAACAGGCATTAAAATCCAGGAGGCACAGAGAACCCCTCTCAAAATCAATAATAATAGGTGAACACCCCGACATCTAATAGTAAAACTTACGAGTCTCAGAGACAAAGAGAAAATCCTGAAAGCAGCTCAGGAGAAGAGATATGTAACCTACAATGGTAGAAACATTAGATTGGCAACAGACCTATCCACAGAGACCTGGCAGGCCAGAAAGGACTGGCAAGATATCTTCAGAGCACTAAACGAGAAAAATATGCAGCCAAGAATACTATATCCAGCTAGGCTATCACTGAAAATAGAAGGAGAGATAAAAAGCTTCCAGAACAAACAAAAACTAAAGGAATTTGCAAACACGAAACCAGCCCTCCAAGAAATATTGAGAGGGGTCCTCTAAGCAAAGAGAGAACCTAAAAGCAGCAAAGAGCAGAAACGAACACAGACAACAGACAGTTAACAGTCACCTTACAGGTAATACAATGGCACTAAATTCATACCTTTCAATAGTTACCCTGAATGTAAATGGGCTCAATGCCCCAATCAAAAGACACAGGCTATCAGATTGGATTAAAAAACAAGACCCATCCATATGCTGTCTGCAAGAGACTCATTTTAGACCCAAAGACACCCCCAGATTGAAAGTGAGGGGGTGGAAAACAATTTACCATGCTAATGGACACCAAAAGAAAGCTGGGGTGGCAATCCTTATATCAGACAAACTAGATTTTAAAACAAAGACTGTAATAAGAGATGAGGAAGGACACTATATCCTACTTAAAGGGTCTATCCAACAAGAAGATCTAACAATTGTAAATATCTATGCCCCGAACATGGGAGCAGCCAATTATATAAGGCAATTAATAACAAAAGCAAAGAAACACATTGACAACAATACAATAATAGTGGGGGACTTTAACACCCCCTTGACTGAAATGGACAGATCATCTAAGCAAAACATCAACAAGGAAATAAAGACTTTAAATGACACACTGGACCAAATGGACTTCACAGACATATTCAGAACATTCCATCCCAAAGCAAGGGAATACACATTCTTCTCTAGTGCCCATGGAACATTCTCCAGAATTGATCACATTCTAGGTCACAAATAAGGTCTCAACCGGTACCAAAAGATTGGGATCATTCCCTGCATATTTTTAGACCACAATGCTTTGAAACTAGAACTCAATCACAAGTGGAAAGTCGGAAAGAACTCAAATACATGGAGGCTAAAGAGCATCCTACTAAAGAATGAATGGGTCAACCAAGAAATTAAGGAAGAATTAAAAAAATTCATGGAAACCAATGAAAATGAAAACACAACTGTTCAAAATCTTTGGGATACAGCAAAGGCAGGCCTGAGAGGAAAGTATATAGCAATACAAGCCTTTCTCAAGAAACAAGAAAGGTCTCAAATACACAACCTAACCCTACACCTAAAGGAGCTGGAGAAAGAACAGCAAATAAAGCCTAAACCCAGCAGGAGAAGAGAAATCATAAAGATCAGAGCAGAAATCAATGAACTAGAAACCAAAAGAACAGTAGAACAGATCAACGAAACTAGGAGCTGGTTCTTTGAAAGATTTAACAAGATTGCTAAACCCCTGGCCAGACTGATCCAAAAGAAAAGAGAAATGACCCAAATCAACAAAATCATGAATGAAAGAGGAGAGATCACAACCAACACCAAAGAAATACAAACAATTATAAGAACATATTATGAGCAACTCTATGCCAGCAAATTAGGTAACCTGGAAGAAATGGATACATTCCTAGAGATGTATCAACTACCAAAATTGAACCAGGAAGAAATAGAAAACCTGAACAGACCTGTAACCACTAAGGAAATTGAAACAGTCATCAAAAATCTCCCAAGAAACAAAAGCCCGGGGCCAGATGGCTTCCCAGGAGAATTCTATCAGACATTTCAAGAAGAATTAATACCTATTCTCCTGAAACTGTTCCAAAAAATAGAAATGGAAGGGAAACTTCCAAACTCATTTTATGAGGCCAGCATTACCTTGATCCCAAAACCAGACAAAGACCCCATCAGAAAAGAGAATAACAGACCAATATCCTTGATGAACATGGATGCAAAAATTCTCACCAAAATACTAGCCAATAGGATCCAACAGTACATTAAAAGGATTATTCACCATGACCAAGTGGGATTTATTCCTGGGCTGCAAGGATGGTTCAACATCCGCAAATCAATCAACGTGATCCAATACATTAACAAAAGAAAGAGCAAGAATCATATGATCCTCTCAATAGATGCAGAAAAAGCATTTGACAAAGTACAACATCCTTTCTTGATCAAAACTCTTCAGAGTATAGGGATAGAGGGTACATACCTCAATATCATAAAAGCCATCTATGAAAAACCTACAGCGAATATCATTCTCAATGGGGAAAGACTGAGAGCTTTTCCCCTAAGGTCAGGAACGCGGCAGGGATGTCCACTCTCACCACTGCTATTCAACATAGTATTAGAAGTCCTAGCCACAGCAATCAGACAACAAAAAGAAATCAAAGGCATCCAAATCGGCAAAGAGGAAGTCAAACTCTCACTCTTTGCAGATGATATGATACTGTACGTGGAAAACCCAAAAGACTCCACCCCAAAACTGCTAGAACTCATACAGGAATTCAGTAAAGTAGCAGGATATAAAATCAATGCACAGAAATCAGTGGCATTCCTATACACCAACAACAAGACAGAAGAGAGACAAATCAAGGAGTCTATCCCATTTACAATTGCACCCAAAACCATTAGATACGTAGGAATAAATCTAACCAAAGAGGCAAAGGATCTGTACTCACAAAACTATAAAATACTCATGAAAGAAATTGAAGAAGACACAAAGAAATGGAAAAACGTTCCATGCTCATGGATTGGGAGAATCAACATTGTGAAGATGTCAATGCTACCTAGAGCAATCTACACATTCAATGCAATCCCCATCAAAATACCATCCACTTTTTTCAAAGAAATAGAACAAATAATCCTAAAATTTGTATGGAACCAGAAGAGACCCAGAATAGCCAGAGGAATACTGAAAAAGAAAAGCAAAGCTGGCGGCATCACAATTCCGGACTTCCAGCTCTATTACAAAGCTGTCATCATCAAGACAGTTTGGTACTGGCACAAAAACAAACACATAGATCAATGGAACAGAATCGAGAGCCCAGAAAGGGACCCTCAACTCTATGGTCAACTTATTTTTGACAAAGCAGGAAAGAATGTCCAATGGCAAAAAGACAGTCTCTTCAACAAATGGTGTTGGGAAAATTGGACAGCCACATGCAGAAGAATGAAACTGGACCATTTCCTTACACCACACACAAAAATAGACTCCAAATATTTGAAAGACCTAAACGTGAGATAGGAGTCCATCAAAATCCTAAAGGAGAACACAGGTAGCAACCTTTTCGACCTTAGCCGCAGCAACTTCTTCCTAGAAACATCGCCAAAGGCACGGGAAGCCCGGGCAAAAATGAACTATTGGGATTTCATCAAGATAAAAAGCTTTTGCACAGCAAAAGAAACAGTCCACAAAACCAAAAGACAACCGACAGAATGGGAGAAAATATTTGCAAATGACATATCAGATAAAGGGCTAGTATCCAAAATCTATAAAGAACTTATCAAACTCAACACCCAAAGAACAAATAATCCAATCAAGAAATGGGCAGAAGACATGAACAGACATTTCTCCAAAGAAGACATCCAAATGGCCAACAGGCACATGAAAAAGTGCTCAAAATCGCTCGGCATCAGGGAAATCCAAATCAAAACCTCAATGAGATACCACCTCACACCCGTCAGAATGGCTAAAATTAACAAGTCAGGGAACGACAGATGTTGGCGGGGATGTGGAGAAAGGGGAACCCTTCTACACTGTTGGTGGGAATGCAAGCTGGTGCAACCACTCTGGAAAACAGTATGGAGGTTCCTCAAACAGTTGAAATTAGAGCTACCGTTCGATCCAGCAATTGCACTACTGGGTATTTACCCCAACGATAAAAATGTAGGGACCCGAAGGGGTACGTGTACCCCAATGTTTGTAGCAGCAATGTCCACAATAGCCAAACGGTGGAAAGAGCCAAGATGCCCATCGACAGATGAATGGATAAAGAAGAGGTGGTATATATACACAATGGAATATTATGCAGCCATCAAAAGGAATGAGATCTTGCCATTTGCAACGACGTGGATGGAAATGGAGGGTGTTATGCTGAGTGAAATAAGTCAATCAGAGAAAGACATGTATCACATGACCTCACTGATATGAGGAATTCTTAATCTCAGGAAACAAACTGAATGTTACTGGAGTGGTTGGGGGTGGGAGGGATGGGGTGACTGGGTGATAGACATTGGGGAGGGTATGTGCTACGGTGAGCGCTGTGAATTGTGCAAGACTGTTGAATCACAGATCTGTACTTCTGAAACAAATAACGCAACATATTTTAAGAAAAAAGAAAAAGAAGAAGATAACAGGAGAGGAAGAAAAGGGGAGTATGTCAAAGGGGGAGACGAACCATGAGAGATGATGGACTCTGAAAAACAAACTGAGGGTTCTAGAGGGGAGGGGGGGAGGGGGATGGGTTATCCTGGTGATGGGTATTGAGGAGGGCACGTTCTGCATGGAGCACTGGGTGTTATGAACAAACAATGAATCATGGAACACTGCACCAAAAACTAATGATGTAATATATGGTGATTAACATAACAATAAAAAAATTAAAAAGATAAATAAAAAAAATTGTCAATTCTAATGATACTGCAGATATATCATATTTGAATTTGCATTTTTTGGTAACTAATAAAATTGAGTATTTTTTCATATGTATACTAGCTATTTAAATACCCTATTTATTAAATCCTCTTCAAATCTTTTGTCCATATTTCCATTTAATTGTCTATCTTTTATTGAATACTTCAGATATTCAAGATATATAAATAAAATATCATCTTACATTCTCTAGCTTACACAAACTAGAGAATTTTGTTCATTAGCCTAATAGTGCCTTTGACAAACAAAAATTCTCAATTTAATGTATTCTAATTTGTCAAATTTGTCCTGTTACAATTAGTTTTTTGTTTTGTTTTGTTTTGTTTTGTGTGTGTCCTCTTTAAGAACTATTTAACTTTCCTGGGGGGGGAAGTTATATTTATTTAAATATTAATATATATCAAAATACACAAAAAGGATGTTTAGCTAAGTAGTCTATATAGTACTACATCCATTGTTATAAGTTCAGTTTGATCAGGGCAGTGTGCATTAAAAAACATCACATTTCTATAGAACTATGAATTAAATATAAATTCCTCTAGGGTTTAATCTACTAGGATGTTAGCAGGTTTAATGTCAGTCATTTTAGTTTTTTCTTATCCCCTGCATATATTCATACATGAATTCTGGGTTTAAGAGATATCAGGGAAAGATAATGGTGGTACAGACCTCTGTCCATAGGAAGCTGTCTTTGTTTTTGCTTTACTTACAGGAAGTTGTGGTGGAGTGCTAGGTCCAACTATTTGTACTTGGGTGCTATTATTCAAGAATGATACTCTCATCTCGTCTGGTTAAAGAATCAACCTCTATTACCTTGCTCCTAGTTTCTCTCCAGTCTCAAAAAAGGCTAAAATTTTCTCAAATCCAGTTGGCTTCATCTTGGCCAAAGTGCTTCATAATCATGTACTTTGAGATACGGCAGCACCAGCTCCTTCAATAGATGTTAAAACACTTGATAAAGGGAGGTTGACCTTTCTTCTAGAATGAAAATGGATAATGAAGATGGCAACACAACTTATTTTTATTTCTTAATAACATATGCCATTATAACAGAAAATTCAAAGTATGAAAAGATTCTAAAGTCATATTTAGGAATAAAGTTAACCATAGTATTTAGATATTCACAAGTAAATATTCAGGATCTAAAATTTATTGATCCTTTCAAAACAAATGATATCTAGTATCAGAAAGCTAGTAAATGATTAAAATATATTTGATATATAAAATGTAAAGCTTAAAATCAAATTTTCTTCCTCCTTCCCCTGACCATGGATATCACCTTCAACCAAGGAATCTTTTACCAGTTAATTAAAAAAATCTCAGAGTATTTTTATTTTTTCTCTAGATAGTTGCCAGGCAAATATTGAATTGAAAAATATAATGGTATTTTGACTTTTTTAAAATTTAACTCCTATACATATGTCTTAAATTAAAAATAGTAAGACTTTCTTAAAATTACAGAATGGGATGAAGTAATGCCTGATCTGTTCACTTTTTGTTACATGACCAGATAGAAGTTATGGTTATGAGGATAGGTTATTATGATCTTCCTTAGGAGAAAGAAATAAAATTTGACTAGTCTCTGGTGTCAGTAGGCTAATAGCCTTTCATTACTGTGTGTTCACTGTACTACTAATGGCTTTAACCTCCCTGGGTTCTTGCTTGAAAAGCTTTGGGTTTTCCTTCTGTCCACCCATGACTCAGATCATTTTATCTCCCCTCCTTGACATCTTCTCCAATGATTAATTTTAGAAAATCACGTTAGTTTATTTTAAATACAATGTTATTTGCTAGAAGAACTTGAACTTTTTAAAACTTAACTTGATAAATTAAACCTAATTTGATAGGACTTGTAAATAGGACATATAACAAGACAGAAATGAAAACTCCACATATATCCAGAGAAAATTATTCATTTTTTTAAAGTAGTTTACAACTTGGGTGCCTGGGTGACTCAGTCGGTTGTGTCTGCCTTCAGCTCAGGTCATGATCTCAGGGTCCTGGGATGGAGCCTCACATCGGGCTCCGTACTCAGCAGGGAGTTTGCTTCTCCCTCTCCCTCTGCCCCTCCCTGCTGCTCATGCTCTCGCTCACTCTCTCTGTAAAATAAATAAATAAAATCTTCAAAAAAATAAAGTAGTTTACAGGTTGAAAAGGATAAAGCCATAATATTCTTTGACTTTCCCTTTCCTTAATTCACTTGTTATTTTGGGCAAATAACAGTCTTATTTTCTTGTTTCAAAGTTTTTATTTAAATTCCAGTTAGTTAACAGTGTAATATTAGTTGTAGGTGTGTTAGCTTTAGTGATTCAACACTTACAATACCCAGTGCTCATCACAAGTGCATATGACAGTAAAAAATGATCTCTTGCAGTTCTCATGTATTTTTCATCGTGTTTAGTGCAATACCATAAACTGTGAGTAACAACATGAGACCCAAAAAGTGCCACTAGTGGTGCTGGAAGTGCTCCCAAAAAGCAGAGAAGTCATCAAATTATAAGAAAAAGGTGAATTGCTTGATATGTATTATACAGATTGAGGTCTGAAGCAGGAGCTGCTTGTCATTTTAAGATAAATGAATCCAGCATAAAGATCATTGCAAAAAAAGAAAAGGAAATTCATGAAGCTGTCACTGCAGCTATGTCAACAAGTGTGAAAACCTTGCACTTTTTGTGAAATACCGTTTTATCTCATATTGAATTGCAGATTTTATGTCAGTACAAGATTGCTATTAGGAAGGCATACCTATAGAGTCTAATGTGATTTGAGAAAAAGCAAAGTTATTATATGACAACTTAAAGCAAAGAGAAGGTGAAGGATCTAAAGCTGGAGAATTTGATGCCAGCAAAGGATGGTTTGATAATTTTAGAAAGAGATTTGGCTTTAAAAAAAAAAAGTCAAGATAACTGGAGAAGCAGCTTCTGCCAACCAAGAGACAGGAGTTCTGAGATGTCATTAAGAAAGTCATGGAGGGGAAAGAATATCCACTTGAACAGGGTTTAATGCGAATTAAAGTGCCTTATACTGGAAAAAGGTGCCACAATGAGCATTTATTAGTAAGGAGGAGAAGCGACCACTGGGATTTAAGACAGGAAGAGGTAGGCTACCTGTGACGTTTTGTGGAAATTCAGTCAGGTTTATAATCAGGACTGCCCTTATCTGTAAAACCACTAACCCCTGAGCCTTAAAGGGAAAAAATAAACACCAGCTGCCAGTCTTTTGGTTGTACAACAAGAAGGCCTGGAAAACAAGAACCCCTTTTCAGGATTGGTTCATCCATTTTTTGTCCCTAAAGTTGGAAGTTCCTTGCCAGTAATGGACTGCCTTTTAAAGTTCTTTTGATACTGGGCAATGCCCCTGGCCACTCAGAACCCCATGAGTTCAACAATGAAGGCATGGGAGTGGTTTACTTACCCCCAAACGCAGTTTCTCTAACTTAACCTCAAATCAGAAGTTCACAAGGACCTTTAAGGCTCATTACACATGGTATTCTATGGAAAGGCTTGCCAATGCTATGGAAGAGAACCCTGATAAAGAAAACATCTTGAAAATCGGGAAGGATTGCACCATTGGAAATGCTATCATTGTTAAAGAAAAAACCTTGAAAGCCATCAAGCCTAAAATAATAAAATTTCTGCTGGATAAAAGTTTGTCCAGATGCTGTGCATGACTTCACAGGATTTACAACAGATCCAATCAAGGAAATAATAAAAGCAATTGTGGATATGGCATAAAAGGTAGGGAGTGAAGTGTTTCAAGATAAGGATCTTGGAAAAATTCAAGGTTAACAGACACCACATCCGAGGAATTAACAGAAGATGACTTGGTGGAGACTTGTGCATCTAAATGAATGCCAGAAAATGAGGAAGAAGATTGTAGATGAAGCAGTACCAGAAAACAAATTGATGGTAGACAATCTGGCAGAAGGGTTCTGATTATTCAAGAATGCTTTTGACTTCTTGTACAGCATAGACTGATGATACAAGCAATGAAACTAAAGCAAATGGCAGAATAAGGATTGGTATTGTATAGAAACATTTTTAGAGAAATGAAAAAGCAAAAAATGTCTGACAGAAATTGCAATGTATTTCTGCAAAGTTACACCAAGTGTGCCTGCCTTTCCTGCCTGCCCTTCCACCTCTTCTATGTCTGCCTCTCACCCCTGAGATAAGAACAACTTCTCATTCTCCTCCTGAGCCTACTCAGTGTGAAGATGAGGAAAAAGAAGACCTTTATGATGATCCTCTTCCACTTAATAATAGTAAATAATTATTATGCTGTACAGTTAAAAAGCTTGTCTGTTGTGGATGCATGTGTGTGTGTGAAAATCTAATAACTATATGATAAGAACTACATGAGACTTTTTTTTCATCATTATTATCATTGCCTAAGTATTCATTGTGTAGAGCATCATGTGCAAGACTTGTATGGAAGTGGATAGTCTATCTTTACATAGACATAAGATGAGCGATATTTAACATAAAATTACTAATGTGTTAGTTTTCTTACTATTTTATAACTTTGCATTCAAATAATTGCATTACCATACAGTATGCATCCCCACCCCATAATTGGAGAAACTGTGTATCAGCATATCATCACAGGTGCTTTCTTTTTTAAGTAATAATGCTTCCAATACTGTATTATGAATATGACTGTAATTCTGTATGCCATAAAAATTTTATGGCTCATTCATGAGCATATAGTGAGGCTACTCTGAAGCAATTATATTATTGTTTTTTGTCATTATCAATGCACAGATTATTATACCTATAAATAAATTTTTTTTCATATTATCTTTACATTTTTATCTTTGCATTTTTGATATTTATTGTTTGTAACATGTATAACATCTACAGTCTTTTGTATCATATAATATACAATATCAATGTAGGTATTGACAGATGATTCATCTTGTCTGTTTAGACAATATAAACTTACGTATCAATAAATGAAGTATAGTATTGTAAATGTACTTATCTTCCTTATGATTTTCTTAATAACATTTTATTTTCTCTAGCTTATTTTATTATAAGAACAGTATATAATACATATAACATCCAAAATATGTGTTAATCAACTTTTTTGTTATTTTAAGGCTTCCAGCCAATGGTAAGCTATAGTAGTTAAGTTTTTGGAGAGTCAAAAGTTATATTCAAATTTTCAACTGTGTGGGGGGTTCGCACCCCTGTACCCTGAGTTGTTAAAGGGTCAACTGTATTTTTTTCCTTTGGGTTAATTAAAGATATGTTGAAATATTTTATTACATTTATCATAGAAAGTTTTAAAACACTTTAATCAAGTGCTTTCTGTTCATTTGGTAACAGTATGTAATTTTATCTTAATTACTGATTATGAAACACAACCTCCACTAAGATATAATGTTTGGAAATATATGTATATAATATACATATATTATAATTTTTAGATGCAAGCATTCTGAATTGTCTCATACTAGATAAAGAAAACATCATCTTTGGCTTTAGACTGCTATTGGAATGATTCTGACATTGCTACAAGATTTTAATTAATTTATTTTAATAGGTATATGTTTTCCTTAGATTTTCTACTGTTTTGGAAATTTGAGAGAAGATAAAAGGTTACCACCACACTGTTTTATTCTAATTCATTATAGTTACATCTTTTTCTATTCTTCTAATACTTTATCTTGTAATTAGTAGTACAAGAACAATGAGAGTATATTGATATGAGAATTACTGGAGAAAATGGTCACAGTTTACACTTTAACCTGTTTTAAGCAATATAATGGTGTGTGTGTGTGTGTGTGTGTATTTAAATCCAGCATTTAATCTTGAGGTGTTTAAAACACAAGAGAAGGTGGAAATAACATTTTATTTTAATTTTTAATTCAATTAAATAACATATAGTGTATTATTAGTTTCAGAAGTAGAGTTCAGAGATTCATCAATTGCATATAACACACAGTGCTCATTACATCACGTGCCTTCCTTAATGCCCATCATCCAATTACCCCATCCCTCTACCCACATCCCCTCCAGCAACCCTCAGTTTGTTTCCTATAGTTAAGAGTCCCTTATGGTTTGTCTCCCTCTCTGATTTCATCTTATTTTATTTTTCTTTCCCTTCCCTTATGATCCTCTGTTTTATTTCTTCAATTCCACATATGAGTGAAATCATATGATAATGTCTTTCCCTGATTTATTTATTTTGCTTAGCATAATAACATTTTAAAACCACTCAGTGTCCTTTCTATTCCTAGCATAGGGTCCTATTTTTTTTTATCTGTTATGATGAGAGAGTAGAGTGCAGAGAAATAAAAGTCATGGGCTTGAGAACTGCAGAAAAAAAAGATAAATGATTATCAAATACAAACAGATCACCAGATATATTTTCCGTGTTAGCTGATAGTTAGTGATTGCTTAGGAACAAATCCAAAGCATATAGCATGTTTATTTTGAATTCTTCCTCAGTGAAAAGTAGATTACCTATAATTGCCATATGTAATTTACTGAAAAAAGGAATTGCTCCTGCAGAGCATCATGGCACATGGCATTTTTAAATGAATACTCACAGCAATTGAGCTCACCACAACAGCAACAAGAGGTGGCTACAAAACTATTACAGTAATACATAGTTAATTTTATGCAGTTATGATTTACTACTGTATCTTTATGTTTGCTTACATTTCTCAACTGTAAAAGACACCATGTCTGTGTTTGTGTGCATAATTTTTGATACATTTTAACTTTATATGATAGATTTGAGTATATTTTTATGATAACAAATGATAAAACAAACTAGTATCTACATATATTTTATACATTTAAGGCATAACTAACTTTCTTTTTCTTTCTTTCTTCCTTCCTTTCTTTCTTTCTTTCTTTCTTTCTTTCTTTCTTTCTTTCTTTCTTATTTCTTTCTTTTTCTTTCTTTCTTTTCTTCCTTTCATCTCTAGACTATATGGTTCATCTGTGAGTTTTTTTTCAAATTGTTGTAAACTTCCAAAACATTTCCAAAGTATTTATTTAAAAAATTCCCATATGAGTGGAACCACTCAGTTCAAATCCATGTTTTCAGGAGTCTGCTATATTCAATTCTTAGGTGATAGCAAATGAGTAACAAATAAAATAAGCCTTCACCATTTTATCTTGTGTTATTTTTCCATAATTACTGTTCATGAACAGTATATTATATGAGAGCAGTCACACTGGCCTTCAGACATTATTTGAGAATTTATTCTCCTTTATGTAACAAAATTTATTCTGCCAGGAATAGTCTACCTTCTCTGTCATATAGGCAAAATATTTTGAGATTCTTCAAGGCCAGAATTAGTCTTATATAAAAATGCATGAAACTATAGGAAGGAGGCAATAGCTTTCCCTATGAACTCATATAGCAATCTGTGTTCCTCTTTTGACATGTTGTGGTTTAGTACAGTTAAAAGAGTACTTACACACATGAAGTAATTTCTTTATTTTCTTTGTGATTATTACTAATGGAACATCAATAATTATTATAATTAAAAATTCTTATATTTTAGTGTTTTTTTCCATGTGAAATCTTTTGTTTGTTTCTTTGTTTTATCAAATCTGTTTACACTCATGGGAGTATAGTGGGCATATAATGGCATCTTTTTTGTGCATCATAGAAGGAAAGGATTAAGAACAAAGTTCTAGACACAATTCTTACAGGCCTAGGTGGACTTGCACCGCTGCCAGCTAGATGTGTCTCCAAGTTGAATTTCCAGAACTTTGTTTCTTCTGGTCTGTGCTGCCAATACATTTCTAGCCAAATTCCATTTCTGAAAATTTGTTTTTTCCCCTCTACTGAATCATTGCAAGCATCAAAAGCACCAGCTCTGTGGTTTAATTAATAATCTTATATTACTAAGACAGGAACTGTGCCTATATTCACTTAAAAATTTGTTTTTCTCTTTATTTTCATTAGTTTTCTTGTGGTCTTGATGATTTTATAAAGTAGCTCCAAATTTTTGGGGGGGAGGGCACAGTTATGGTTGCTGGATTCTTAAATGATAGTTTCAGTAATTATCTGGTAAAAATAAATTCATGTCATTAAAAAAAGAAAAAAAGAAGAAAGAAGAGAGGGAGGGAGAGAGGGAGAGAGGGAGGGAGGGAGAGAGGGAAGGAAGAAGGAAGGAAGGAAGGAAGGAAGGAAGGAAGGAAGGAAGGAAGGAA
>NW_027397124.1:326740-380976 GCF_003265705.2 Callorhinus ursinus | reverse complement strand
GAAGGAAGGAAGGAAGGAAGGAAGGAAGGAAGGAAGGAAGGAAGGAAGGAAGGAAGAAGAAAATAAACTAGGGCAATGTCTTCATGAATAGGGATGCAAAAATTATCAGCAAAATACTAGTAAACAAAATTCAACAGCACTTTAAAGGGATCATATACCATGATCAAGTGGGATTTATCCCTGGGCTGCAAGGATATTTCAATATATGCAACTCAATAAACATGATACACTACATTAATAGAATGAAAGAGAAAAATCATATGACTATCTTAGTAGGTGCACAGAAAGCATTTGACAAAATAAGCATTCTTTTATAATAAAAACTCTTGACAAATTGGGTGAAAATAGAATATACCTCAGCATAATAAAAGACATGTTACATAATAAAAGACATACTCAATAGTGAAAGATTGAAAGATTTTCCTTTAAGATCAGGAACAAGACAAGGGTGCTCACCCTCACTTCTATTCAACATACACTGGAAGTCTTAACTGGAGCAATTTGGCAAGAAAAAGAATTAAAAGTCATCTAAAATGGAAGAGAAGAGGTAAAATTATCTCTATTGATGACATGATCTTGTATGTGAAAATCCTGAACCACCGAAAAAAACTGTTAGAAGTAATAAATTTAGTAAAGTTTCAGGGTATAAAATAAGCATCCAAAAGTCATCTGCAATTCTATACTCTAAAAATAAACTAAGAAACAAAGAAAAACTCCTGTTTGTAATAGCATCAAAAAGAATAAAATTCTTAGGAACAAATTGAACTAAGGAGGTAAAATATCTATATACTAAAATTGTAAGACCTTGACAAAAAATATTGAAAAAGACAGAAATAAGTACAAAGGTTCCTATGTTTATGAATCAGAAGAGTTAATATTTTTAAAATGTCCATATTATCTAAAGTTATGCATAAATTCAAAATTCTGATGGCACTTTTCACTGAAATAGGAAAAGTAATCCTAAAATTTCTGTGAACCACAAAAGACCCCAATAACCACAGTAATCCTGAGAAAGAAGAATAAAGCTAGGGGCATCACACTTCCTGGTTTTAAACTGTATTGCAGTATTATAGTAATCAAAACAGTAAGGAACTACCACAAAAATACACATATAGACCAATGGAACAGAATTGAGAGCCCAGAAATAAATCATCAGATATATGATCAGCTAATATTTGACAAGGGACACATGAATATTCAATGGAGAAATGATAGTCTGTTCAATATATGGTGTTAGGAAAACTAGATAATCACATGCAAAAGAATGAAATTGGACCCCTATATTAAACAACCCAAAAAAATTAACTCAAAATTAATTAAAACTTAAACATAAGATGCAAATTATAAAACACCTTGAAGAAAAAATAGGAGAAAATCTGGACATTGGTCTTGACCATGATTTTTGGGAGTATGACATGAAAGGCACAGCAACAAAGCAAATAAGTGGTACTATATCGAACTAAAAAGGTGTGCACAGCACAAGGAACAATCAATAAAATTAAAAGGCAATCTACAGTAAAAAAAAAAAAAAGGCAACCTACAGTATGGGAGAAAATATTTGCTAAACATATATCCTTTAAAAGTTAATATTCAAAATATATAAAGAATTTCTACAACTCAATAGCAAAAGAACACAATCTGATTAAACAATGGGTAGAGGAACGGAATAGACAATTTTCCAAAGACAAAATACTAAAGGTCAATGGATACATGGGAAAAAAAAGTTCAACATCAGTAATTATAGGAAACATCAATTTAAACCTGCAAATATGATATCATCTCACACCTGCTGTTTAGCTATCATCAAAAAGGTAAGAGATAGGAAGTGTTGGCAAGGATATGGAGAAAGGGGAAAAATTATGCACTGGTTATGGGAATATAATATGTATAGCCATTTTGGAAAACAGTATGTAGGATATCACTTATATGTGGAAAATAAAATCATCAAATTGGGGGAAGAGTAGGAAACCTAAATTTCATCTGGTCCCAGGAATTCAGCTAGATAGTTATCAAACCATTCTGAGCACCTACAAACTCAACAGGAGATAGAAGAAACGAATAGCAGCAACTACATGAACAGAAAAGTGACCACTTTCTGGAAGGTAAGACATGTGGAGAAGTGAAATCTGAGGCGATATTTGGGAAGATAGACCTCGGAGGAAAGGAGCCTCCATCAGCTGCTACCGGCAAGTGATAGAGCAGTGGAACACAAAATCAGAACTTTTAGAAGTCTGCTCCGTTGAGGGATGTCATTCCAGTGGCTAAGCAGAGGGTGGAACCCTCGCTGAGACAGTGTGGTCTCAGGACCCTCAGGGTCACAGATAGACCAGGGATGCCTGAGTGTGGCACAGCTCCCAGGTATTGGAACAGGAAAGCCAGCTGCAAAGATGGAGCTGAGGAGTGGGCTCAGCTCAGTGTTCCCATAAACCCTGATCTGAGGCACAGTCGGGCCACTACTCTTCAAGCAGGGACCCAACAAGTGGCAGATCTGGGGAGACTCCCCTTCCTCCCCTGGGAGGAGCAGCATGGGAGTGCACTGCAGGAATCTGTTGGATTTGGAGACTCCAAATGGGGTCTTGTGCCAGAGATAGAAATGCTCAGTCACAGGCTGGATGAGCACAGAATGTGGCCGGAGACCAGGGAGACAAGAATGATTGAATGCTTTTCTTTGAGGGCTCACTGAGGAGTGGGGCCCTGAGTTCTCAGCTCCTCTGGGGCCAGAGATTGGGAAGCCACCATTTTCATTTGCATACCCCAAAGCTATGCGGAAGGCTTTCAGGAAAAAAAGCTACCCAGAGCAGATTACTTAGCCTGGCCTGTGGCAAGGGCAGTGTAATTCCACCTGGACCAAAGACATTTGAGATTCACGGCAAACAGGCCCCTCCCCCAGAAGATCAGCAAGAACATTCAGCCAAGACCAAGGTTACTGATAAATGAGAACCTCAGAACGCCAACATTAGGAGAATATAGCACATAGAATTCATGGCTTTTTCCCGTGATTCTTTAGTCTTTGAAAGCTAATTATTTATTTTCTTTTTTCTATTTTTTTAATTTTTCTTCTTCCCTTTTTCAAAAAATATCTTATCAATTCCTTTGTAAAAGTCTTTGTAATTTTCATTTTTACAGTCATTCTATCACTTCATCATATTTAACCATATTTACATATATATATACATATATATATATATATAGGTTTTTCTCTCTTTAAAATTGTGGGATACAGTCTCTTCTAACAGGCCAAAATATACCCTAAATCTAGGGTATGGCTTTGCTCTAGTCTCCTACCTGATCACATTCTCTCCCTTTTATTTTTTTTTATTTTTCTTCTTTCTTTTTTCAACAAACTTCTTCTTATTAATTCCTTTTATATAATCTTTTTAAATTTTCACTTTACAATCATATTCCATCCCTTCATCATATTTAGCCTTATATTTATACATATATAAGTTTTTTTCCTTAAAAGTTGGGTAGGCAGTTTCTTCTAACAGACCAAAATACACCCAAAATCTAGTGTGTGGCTCTGTTCTATTGACCAGGCTGATCATATTCTTTTTTTCCCCTTTCTTTTCTCCCTGATTCAGGTCTCTTCTGATTTGTTTAGTGTATATTTTTCTGGGGTCATTGTTACACTTTTAGCATTTTGTTTTCTCATTCATCTATTCTTTTCTGAACAAAATGACAATGCGGAAAACCCCACCTCAAAATAAAGAAAAAGAGGCAGTACCAACTGCCAGGAACCTAATCAATGCAGACATTAGTGAGATGTCAGAACAAGAGTTCAGAATTATCATTATAAAGATACTAGCTGGGTTTGAAAAAAAGAATAGAATGTACTAGAGAATCCCTTTCTGGAGAAATAAAAGAACTAAAATCTAGCCAAGTCGAAATCAAAAAGGCTAATAATGAGGTGCAATAAAAAATAGAGGCAATAATAGCTAGGACAAATGAGTCAGAAGAGAGAATTAGTGATATAGAAGACCAAATGATGGAAAATAAAGAAACTGAGAAAAAGAGAGGTCAACAACTACTGGACCCCGAGGGCAGAATTCAAGAGATAAGCGATACCATAAGATAAAACAATATTAGAATAATTGGGATCCCAGAAGAAGAAGGAAGAGAGAGAGGGGCAGAAGGTATATTGGAGCAAATTATAGCAGAGAACTTCCCTAATTTGGGGAAGGAAACAGACATCAAAATCCAGGAGGCAAAGAGAAGACCCTCAAAATCAATAAAAATAGGTCAACATCCTGACATCTAATAGTAAAACTTACGAGTCTCAGAGACAAAGAGAAAATCCTGAAAGCAGCTCGGGAGAAGAGATATGTAACCTAGAATGGTAGAAATATTAGATTGGCAACAGACCTATCTGCAGAGACCTGGCAGGCCAGAAAGGACAGGCATAATATATTCAGAGAACTAAATGAGAAAAATATGTAGCCAAAAATACTATATCCAGCTAGGCTGTCATTGAAAATAGAAGGAGAGATAAAAAGCTTCCAGGACAAACAAAACCTAAAGGAATTTGCAAACACGAAACCAGTCTTACAAGAAATATTGAAAGGGATCCTCTAAGCAGAGAGAGCCTAAAAGTAACATAGACCAGAAAGGAACACAGACAATATACAGTAACAGTCACCTTACAGGCAATACAATGGCACTAAATTCATATCTTTCAATAGTTACCCTGAATGTAAATGGGCTAAATGCCCCAATCAAAAGACACAGGCTATCAGGTTGGATTAAAAAAAACAAGACCCGTCAATATGCTGTCTGCAAGAGACTCATCTTAGACCCAAAGACACCTCCAGATTGAAACTGCGGGGGTAGAAAACATTTTATCACGCAATGGACACCAAAAGAAAGCTGGGGTGGCAATCCTTATATCAGACAAATCAGATTGTAAACCAAAGACTATAATAAGAGATGAGGAAGGACACTACATCATACTTAAAGAGTCTATCCAACAAGAAGATCTAACAATTATAAATATCTATGCCCCTAACATGGGAGCAGCCAATTATATAAACCAATTAATAACAAAATCAGAGAAACACATTGACAATAATACAATAATAGTGGGGGACTTTAACAACCCCCTGATTGAAATGGACAGATCATCTAAGCAAAAAGATCAAGGAAATAAAACTTTAAATGACACACTGGACCAAATGGACTTCACAGATATATTCAGAACATTCCACCCCAAAGCAACAGAATACACATTCTTCTCTAGTTCACATGGTACATTGTCCAGAATAGATCACATCTTGGTCACAAATAAAGTCTCAACTTGTACCAAAGATTAGGATCATTCCTGAATAGCTTTTGGACCACAATGCTTTGAAACTAGAACTCAATCATAAGAGGAAAGGTGGAAAGAACTCAAATACATGGATGCTAAAGAGCATCCTACTAAAGAATGAATGGGTCAACCAGGAAATTAAAGAAGAATTAAAAATATTTGTTGAAACAAATGAAAATGAAAACACAACTGTTCAAAATCTTTGGGATGCAACAAAGGTGGTCCTAAGAGGAATGTATACAGCAATACAAGTCTGTCTCAAGAAACAAGAACGGTCTCAAATACACAACTTAACCTTAGACCTGAAGGAGCTGGAGAAAGAAGAGCAAATAAAGCCTAAACCAAGCAGGAGAAGAGAAATAATAAAGATTAGAGGAAGAAATCAAAGAAATAGAAACCAAAAGAACAGTAGAACAGATCAACGAAACTAGGAGCTCGTTTTTTGAAAGAATTAATAAGATCGGTAGGGGGGTGGGGGGATGGGTTAGCCTGGTGATGGGTATTGAGGAGGGCACGTTTTGCATGGTGCACTGGGTGTTATGAACAAACAATGAATCATGGAACACTGCATCAAAAACTAATGATGTAATATATGGTGATTAACATAACAATAAAAAAAATTAAAAAAAAAAATAAGATCGATAAACCCCTTGTAAGACTTATTTAAAAGAAAAAGACCCAAATAAATAAAATCATGAATGAAAGAGGAGAAATCACAACCAACACAAAAGACATACAAACAATTATAAGAACATATTATGAGCAACTATAGGTCAGCAAATTAGATAATCTGGAAGATATGGATGCACTCCCAGAGACCTATAAACTACCAAAACTGAACGCAGAAGAAATATAAAACCTGAACACACCCATAACCAGTAAGGAAATCGAAGCAGTCATCAAAAATCTCCCAACAAACAAAAGCCCAGGGCCAGATGGCTTGCCAGGGGAATTCTACCAAACATTTCAAGAAGAATTAATACGTATTCTTCTGAAGCTGTTCCAAAAAAAAAAGAAAAGAAAAGAAAGAGAGAAAGAAAGAAATGGAAGCAAAACTTCTGAACTCATTTTATGAGGCCAGCATTACTTTGATCCCAAAATCTGACAAAGACCCCCATCAAAAAAGAGAATTACCAGACCAATATCCCGGATGAACATGGATGCAAAAATTCTCACCAAAATACTAGCCAATAGGATCCAACAGTACATTAAAAGGATTATTCACCATGACCAAGTGGGATTTATTCCTAGGCTGCGTGGTTGGTTCAACATCCAAAAATCAATCAGTGTGATACAATACATTAATAAAAGAAAGAATAAGAACCATATAATCCTCTCAATAGATGCAGAAAAAGCATTTGACAAAGTACAGCATCCTTTCTTGATTAAAACTCTTCAGAGTGTAGGGATAGAGGGTAAGTACCTCAATATCATAAAAGCCATCTATGAAAAACTCACAGTGAATATCATTCTCAATGGGGAAAAACTAAGAGCTTTCCCCCTAAGGTCAGGAAGACAGCAGGGATGGCCACTATCACCATGGCTATTCAACATAGTATTAGAAGTCCTAGCCACAGCAATCAAACAACAAAAAGAAATCAAAGGCATCTGAATTGGCAAAGAAGAAGTCAAACTCTCATGGTTTCCAGATGATATGATACTTTATGTGGAAAACCCCAATGACTCCCCCCTAAAACTGCTAGAACTCATACAAGAATTCAGTAAAGTGGCAGGATATAAAATCAATACACAGAAATCAGTTTCATTTCTATACACCAAAAGCAAGACAGAAAAAAGGGAAAATAAGGAGTTGAAACCATTTACAATTGCACCCAAAACCATAAGATACCACAGAATAAATCTAACCAAAGAGGCAAAAAGAATCTATACTCAGAAAACTATAGAATACTCATGACAGAAACTGAGGAAGACACAAAGAAATGGAAAAATGTTCCATGCACTTGGATTGGAAGAACAAATATTGTGAAAGTGTCTCCGCTACCTAGAGTAATCTACACATTTAATGTAATCCCTATCAAAATACCACCAATGATTTTCAAAGAAATGGAACAAATAACCCTAAAATTTGTAAGGAACAAGAAAAGACCCTGAAGAGCCAGAGGAATGTTGAAAAAGCAAACCAAAGCTGGTGGCATCACAATTCCGGACTTCAACCTCTATTACAAAGCTGTAATCATCAAGAGAGTATGATACTGGTACAAAAACAGACACATAGATCAATGCAACAGAATAGAGAGCCCACAAATGAACACTCCACTCTATGGTCAATTAATCGTTGACAAAGCAGGAAAGAATGTCCACTGGAAAAAAGTCTCTTCAACAATTGATGTTGAGAATATTGGACAGCCACATGCAGAATGAAACTGGACCGTTTCCTTACACCATATACAAAGATAAACTCAACATGGATGAAATACCTCAACGTGAGACAGGAATCCATTAAAATCCTTGGAAAGAACACAGGCAGCAACTTCTTCGACCTCAGCTGCAGCAACTTCTTCCTAGAAACATCGCCAAAGGCAAGGGAAGCAAGGGCAAAAATTGACTTTTGGGACTTCATCAAGATAAAAAACTTTGCACAGCCAAAGAAATATTCAACAAAACCAAAAGACAACCAACAGAATGGGAGAAAATATTTGCAAATGACATATCCGATAAAGGGCTAGTATCCAAAATCTATAAAGAACTTACCAAACTCAACACCCAAAGAACAAATGATCCAATCAGGAAATGGGCAGAAGACATGAACAGACTTTTTCCAAAGAAGACATCCAAATGGCCAACAGACACATGAAAAAGTGTTCAACATCACTTGGCATCAGGGAAATACAAATCAAAACTTCAGTGAGATACTACATCACACCAGTCAGAATGGCTAAAATTAACAAGTCAGGAAATGACAGATGTTGACAGGGATGGGGAGAAAGGGGAACCCTCCTACACTGTTGGTGGGAATGCAAGCTGGTACAGCCATTCTGGAAAACAGTATGGAGGTTCCTCAAAAAGTTGAAAATAGAGCTACGATATGACCCAGCAATTGCACTACTGGGTATTTACCAAAGATACAAATGTAGGGATCCAAAGGGGTATGTGCACCCCGAAGTTTATAGCAGCAATGTCCACAATAGCCAAACTATGGAAAGAGCCAAGATGTCCATCAACAGATGAGTGGATAAAGATGTGATATACACACACACACACACACACACACACACACACACACACACACACAATGGAATATTATGCAGCCATCAAAAACCCCAAAAATATTGTCTTTTGCAATGATGTGGATGGAACTAGAGGGTGTTATGCTAAGCAAAATAAGTCAATCAGAGAAAGACATGTATCATATGATCTCACTGATATGAGGATTTCTTAATCTCAGGAAACAAACTGAGGTTTGCTGGAGTGGTGGAAGGGTTGGGAGGGATGGGGTGGCTGGGTGATAGACACTGGGGAGGGTATGTGGTATGGTGAGAGCTATGAATTGTGTAAGACTGTTCAATCACAGACCTGTACCTCTGAAACAAATAATACATTATATGTTAAAAAAAATAGTAAGAAGGGAAAAATGAAGGGGGGGAATTGGAGGGGGAGACGAACCATGAGAGACTATGGACCCTGAGAAACAAACTGAGGGTTCTAGAATGGAGGGTGGTAGGGGGATGGGTTAGCCTGGTGATGGGTATTAAAGAGAGTACATATTAAATGGAGCACTGGGTGTTATATGCAAACAATGAATCATGGAACAAGACATCAAAAACTGATGATGTAATGTACAGTGATTAACATAACAATAAATTTAAAAATTAATTAATTAATTAATTAAAAACATCAAAGTGATAGAATCTAGAGTAGAGTGGAATGGTGGTTGCCAAAGGCTGAATGGTGGGGGAAATTGGGAGATATTTTTCAGAAGATACAAACTTTAAGTAATAATATGAATAAGTTTCAAAAATCAGTGTACAGTATGATGACTATAGTTAACCATATTGTATTGTATACTTGACAGTTGCTTTAATAGTAGAGCTTTATTGTTCTCACCATAACAACAAGAATAAAATAGTAATTAAGTCAGATGAAGACTGTTAGCTAACCTAATTGTTGTAAACAATGTTCAATATGCCATGTATCTAATTATTTCATAGTATATTTTAAATTTTCATAATTTATATGGTGATTATATTTAAATATAGCTGAAATTTTTAAAATATCAATAATGTAACCTTCCATCATAGGAAATTAGAAAAAAGAACAAGTTAAACCCAAAGTAAGAAGAAAATGAATAATAAAATTTGAGCTGAAATCAATGAAATTGTAAGCAGGAAGTAAATAGACAAAATCAGTGAAATAAAAAGGTAGTTGAAAGAGATCAGTATAATTAATAAACTTCTAGCTAGTTAACTAATAAAAGAAGAGAGAAGATACAAATTCATAATACAGAAATGAATCAGGGACCATCACTATTGATCTCCTATGCATTAAAGGACAATAAAATAATCTTACAAGCAATTTTATACCCACTAATTTTGTAACCTAGTTTAAATGGACAAGGTCCTTGAACAGCACAATCTGTCAAAATACAGAAGAAGAATTATATAATCTGCTTAGGCATGTATACATTATAGAAATTGAACCTATAATTGTTTAATTGGTGAATTCCAATAATTTTTTAGAAAGAATTTATACTGATTTTTTAAAATATCTTCCAGAACATAGAACTGGAAATAGTTCCTAACTCATTCTGTGAGGCCAGCATAATCCTCGTAACAACACCAGATAAATACCTTATATGAAAAGAAAACTATAGGCAATATCTCTGAATAGCATAGAAGCAAAAATCCTTAGCAAAATAATTTAACAACCATTTATGATAAATATTTTCAATAAACTAGAAATAAAGGGGAACTACCTAAACTTAATAATAGACATCCACAGATAATTATAGCTAACATCATATTAAATGGTAAGAAACTTGAAGCTTTTCTGCTAAGATGAGGTACAAGGTAAGGATATTGCCTCACACCACTGCATTTCAAAATCATACAGGAATTCCTACTAATAAAATAAGACAAGAAAAGGAAATAAAATGTATACAGATTGGGAGGAAAGAACTAAAGCTGTCTTTGTTTGCAGATGACATGATAATCTATGTAGAAAATCTGAAAGAATTAACTAAAAAAATTATAAAACCAATAAGCAAATATAGGGAGTTTCCACAATACAAGGATAATGTACAAAAGTCAATTGCTTTGCTATATGGCAGAAATTAATGTGTTATTTGAAATTAAAAATACAATAGCATTTACAACCGCACCCCTGAAAAGAAATACTTAGGCATATATCAAGGTATGTACAAGTCTATATACAGAAAACTACAAAAATCTGATGACTAAAATCAAGAAGAACTAAATTAATGGAGAGATATTCCTTGTTCATAGATAGGAAGACTCACTATTATCTAGATGTTCTTTCTTCCCAACTTGATCTATAAATTCAACATAGTTGTAGTCAAAATCCTATCAAGTTACTTTGTGGCTATTGATAAACTGATCCCAAAGTTTATATAGGGAGGCAAAAAAAAGAAAAAAAAAAACATGATAGCCAAAACAATATTGAAGGAGAATAAATTTGGAAGACTAACATTACCTAACTTCAATATTCACTACAGAGCTACAGTAATCAAGACAGTATTGTATTTGTGAAAGAATAGACAAATAGATCAATGTAATAGAATAGAAAGCCCAAAGGTAGACTTGCATAAATTTATCCTTAATAAAGTGACAGTACAATGTATTGAAATTAACAATGACGATACAATGTATCAGAAATAGCCTTTTCAACGAATCATTACTGAAACAATTAGACATCCACATACAAAACAATCTAGACACAAATATTAAACCCTTCACAAAAATAACTCATAATGGACCCACAGACCTAAATGTAAAATGAAAACTAAAATTTCTAAAAGATAACATAGGGAAATGCTCAATGACCTTGGGTATGATGATGACTTATTAGATACAACATCAAAGGCATAATCCATGAAAGAAATCATTGATAAACTGGACTTCATTAAAAATAAAAACTTTTGCTTTGCAAAAGAAAATGTTGACACATTGAGAAGGTAAGCCACATACTGGGAGAAAATGTTTGCAAAAAACTGCATCTGATAAAAGTCGTTTATCCAAACTATACAAGAATTAAAACTCAACAATAAGAAACTGACAACTCAATTAAAAAATAAACCAAGACTTTAACAGACACCTCACCAAAGAAGATATTCAGATTGCAAATAAACTATGAAAAGGTGCTCCACATCATTTTACATCAGGCAAATGCATGTTTAAAATTGCAATATCACTACACATCTATTTGAATAGCCAAAATCCAGAACACTGATTGCGAGGATATGAAGCAACAAGAATTCTAATACATTGTTGGTGGGAATGCAAAATGGTGTACCACTTTAGCAAATGGTTTGGCTATTTCTTACAAAACTAAACATATTCTTACTCTATGATTCAGCAATTGCACTCCCTGGTAGTTATCCAAAGTGTTGGAAACATGTCTACAGAAAAACCTGCGTATAGGTGTTTATAGCAACTTTGTTTATAATTACCAATACTTGGGAAGCAACCAAGATATCTTTCCTTAGATGAATTGATAAATAAACTTTGGTACATCCAGACTACGCAATTATTCAGTGTTGAGAAGAAATGAGCTATCAAGTCATGGAAAAATATTGAAGACACTTAAATGCATATTTACTAAGTGAAATAAGGCAGTTACAAAAGACTACATACTGTCTCATTCCAACTATATGACAATCTGGAAAAGGCAAAACTATGACAACTGGAAGAAGATCCATGGTTGCCAGGAATTTGGGAGGAGGGAAGGAATATCAATAGATGGAGCACAGATGGTTTATAGGGCAGTAAAAGTATTCTGTAAGATACTATAATGGTGAATATGTCTTTATACATTTTCTCAAACACATGAATGTAAACAACAAAAGAAAGCCATGATGTAAACTATGGACTTAGGATGATTATGATGTGTCAGGGTAGATCCATCAAATGCAACAAATGTACCACTCTGGTAGAGGATGTTGATAATAGAAAAGGGTATGCATGTTTGGGATCAGGAAGTACTTGGGAGATAAGTACCTTTGCCTCGATTTTACAGAGAACATAAAACTGCTATAAAACAATACTTCCTGGGGAGCCTGGGTGGTTCAGTCAGTTAAGTGTCTAGCTTCAGCTCAGGTCATGATCTCAGGGTCCTGTGATTGAGCCTCACATCAGGCTCCGTGCTCAGTGGGGAGTTGGCTTGTCCCTCTGTCCCTCCCCTTGCTTCTGCACTCTCTCTCTCTCTCAAATAAATACAAAAATATAAAAAAATAAATACAGCCTTAAATTTAAAAAAGAAAGAAAAATAAATTTAAAAATTATCACGTTAGAAGACTTAAGCCCTTACATAACAATAATTACATTAGCTCTAAATAGTCTAAATACATTATTTAACAGAAAGAAATTGGCAGAGTGGATTTTAAAATCATGATTCATCTATATGGTGTCTATAGGAAACAAACCAAATTACCAATATAGACAGGTTGAAATGGAATGAATGAAAATATACATATACATATGTATATATCAAGTAAACACTCATTAATGAAAACAAAGCAGAAATAGCTATATTAAAATTAGCTAAGTAGACTAGACTAACAAAAACAAAGAGGAATATTATGTGCTGATAAAAATGTCAATCCACAAAGAAGACATAGCAATCACAAATGCATAGGAACTAAACAACAGAGGTACAAAATTGCCCAAGGCAAAAATTGATAGAACTGAAAGGAGAAAAAATAAAACCACAATTATTTTTGGATACTTCAATACTCCTCTCACAATTACTGATAGACCAACTGCAGAAAAACATCAAGGAACTAAAAGAACTCAACAATATCTTCAACCAACAGGATCTGAAGACGTTTATAGAACACTCCAACCAACAACGGAATACATATTCTTCTCAAGTACCAAAAAATATATACCAATACAGACCATATTCTGGGCCATATACCAATATAGACCATATTCTGAGCAAAGTTAAAAGAACTGAAATCATACAGAGTGTGTTCTTTGACCACAAAGGGCAAACTAGAAATGAATAATAGATAACAAGAAAATATCTAAACACTTGGAAACTAAATAGTATCTTTATATAATTCATGAGGAAAATAACTCTCAAAGGAAAAATTGTAGATGCATTAAATGAAATGAAAATGAAAATGCAATGAATTAAAACTTGTAGAGCACAGCTAAGCAGTGCTGAGGGTGAAATATATAACATTAAATACATACATTTAAAAGAGAAAAGTCTCAAATCAATAATCTAAACTCTCATTTCAAGGACCTTGAAAAGGAAGAACAAATAAACTCAAAGGAAGCAAAAGAAAGGAATGTGAGTAGAAATAAGTAAAATTGAAAACAAAACAAAAAAATATAGAATTAATGAAACAAAGAGCCAGCTCTTTTTTTTCTTTAATTTTAGGAAGGAGATTTTATTATTTATTTTTTAATATGTTCAGTTAGCCACTGTACAGTATATAATTAGTTTTTGATGTAGTGTTTATTGATTCATTAGTTAAGTATAACACCAAGTGCTCATCACAACATATGCCCTCCTCAATACCCATCACCCTGTTATCCCTCCCCCAAAACCCTCAGATTGTTTCCTGGGGGCCATAGTCTCTCATGGTTCATATACCTCTCTGATTTCTCCCTTGGGTTGGGTTTCCCTCCCTTGCCGTATAGGGTTTGGGTTTCCCTCCCTTGCCCTATAGTCCTCCATGTTATTTCTTATGTCCCACATATTAGTGAAATCATATGGTAATTGTCTTTCACTGTTTGACTTGGCATAATCTCCTCCAGTTCCATTGATGTTGATGCAAATGGTGGGTATTCATCCTTTCTGATGGCTAAGTAATATTCCATTGTATATATGAACCACATCGCCTTTATCCATTCATCTGTTGAAGGGCATCTTGGCTCCTTCCACCATTTGGTTATTGTGGACATTGCTGCTATGAACATTGGGGTGCACATGGCCCTTCTTTTCACTACATCTGTATCTTTGGGGTTAATACCTGTAGTACAATTGCTGAGTTGTAGGGTAGCTCTATTTTTAACATCTTGAGGAATCTCCATACTGTTTTCCAGAGTGACTGTACCAGCTTGCATTCCCACCAACAGTGTAAGAGGGTTCCCCTCTCTCCACATCCTCGTCAACATGTGTTGGTTCCTGTTTTGTTAATTTTTGCCATTCTAACTGGTGTAAGGTGGTATCTCTTTGTGGTTTTGATTTGTATGTCTCTGATGGCTAGAGATGTGGAACATTTTTTCCTATGTCTGTTAGCCTTTAGTATGTCTTCTTTGGAGAAATGTCTGTTCACGTCTTCTGCCCATTTAGTATTTTTGAGTATTGAGTTTGAGAAGTTCCTTATAGATCTTGGAGTGTCATTTGCAAATATCTTCTCTCATTCTGTGGGTTGCCTCTTAGTTTTGTTGACTGTTTCCTTTGATGTGCAGAAGCTTTTATATCTTGATGAAGTCCAAAAATTCATTTTTGCTTTTGTTTCCCTTGCACTGGGAGATGTGTCATGAAAGAGGTCGCTGTGGCCAATGTCAAAGCGTTTACTGCCTATGTTCTCTTCTAGGATTTTGATGGATTCCTATCTCACATTGAGGTCTTTCATCCATTTTGAGTTTATCTTTGTGTATAGTCTAAGAGAATGGTCTAGTTTCATTCTTCTGCATGTGGCTGTCCAACTTTCCCAGGACCACTTATTAAAGAGACAGTCTTTTTTTCCATTGGATATTTTTTCCTGATTTGTCAAAGATTACTTGAACATACAGTTCAGGGTCCGTTTCTGGAGTGTCTGTTCTGTTCTCTTGGTCTATGTGTCTGTTTTTGTGACAATACCATGCTGTCTTGGTGATATAGCTTGAAATCAGGCAACATGATACCCCCAGTTTTGGTTTTCTTTTTCAACACTCCACTGGCCATTCAGGGTCTTTTCTTGTTCCAAACAAATTTTAGGATTTTTTGTTCCAGGTCTTTGAAAAATGCCAATGGTGTTTTAATAGGGATGGCATTGAAAGTATAAATTGCTCTGGGCAGGATAGACATTTTAACGATGTTGATTCTTCCAATCCATTAGCATGGAATGTTTTTCCATCTTTTTCTGTCTTCTTCAATTTCTTTCATAAGTGTTCTGTAGTTTCTAGAGTATATATCCTTTATCTTTTTAGTTAGGTTTATTCCTAGGTATCTTATGGTTTTTATTGCTATTGTGAATGGAATCAATTCCTTAATTTCTCTTTCTACAGATACATTGTTAGTATATAGTAAAGCAACTGATTTTGGTGCAATGATTTTGTATCCTGCCACATTGTTGAATTGCTGTATGAGTTCTAGTAATTTTGGGGTGGAGTCTTTTGGGTTTTCCACATAAAGTATCATGTCATCTGTGAAGAGGGAGAGTTTGACTTCTTCTATGCCAATTTGGATGCCTTTTATTTCTTTTTGTTGTCTGATTGCTGAGGCTAGGACTTCTATTACTATGTTGAACAATAGTGGTGAGAGTGGGCATCCCTGTCTTGTTCCTGATCTTGAGCGAAAAGTTCTCAGCCCTTCCCCATTGAGAATGATATTCTCTGTGGGCTTTTCACAGATGGTTTATATGATATCGAGGAATGTTCCCTCTATCCCTATACTCTGAAAGTTTTAATCAGGAAAGGAGGCTGTATTTTGTCAAGTGCTTTTTCTGCATCAATTGAGAGGATCATATGGTTCTTGTCTGTTCTTTTCTTGATGTGCTCTATCATGTTGATTGATTTTCAAATGTTGAACCACACTTACATCCCAGGCATAAAACCCACTTGGTCATTGAAAATAATCCTTTTAATATACTGTAGTATCCTATTGGCTAGGATTTTGTTGAGTATTTTGGCATCCATTCTGTACTTCTCCTTTCTGATGGGGTCTTTGCCTGGTTTTGGGATCAGGGTAATACTGGTCTCATAGAAGGAGTTTGAAAGTTTTCCTTCTGTTTCTATTTTTTGGAACAGATTCAGTAAAAGAGGTATTATTTCTTCTTTAAATGTTTGGTAGAATTCCCTGGGAAGCCATCTGGCCCTAGACTCTTGTTTTTTTGGAGGTTTTTGATCACTGCTTCAATTTTGTTACTGGTTATTGGTCTATTCAGATTGTCCATTTCTTCTTGTTTCAGTCTTGGTAGTTTGTAAGTTTACAGGAAAGCATCCATTTCTTCCAGACTGCTTAATTTTTTGGTATATAGTTGCTGGTAATAATTTCTAATAACTGTTTCTATTTCCTTGGTGTTAGTTGTGATCTCTCCCTTTTTGTTCATAATTTTGTTAATTTGGGTCCTTTCTCTTTTCTTTTGGATGTCTGGCCAGTGGCTTATCGATATTAATAATTCTTTCAAAGAACCAGCTTCTAGTTTCGTTGACTGTTCTACTGTATTTCTGGTTTCTATTTCATTGATCCCTGCTCTAATCTTTATTATTTATATTCTCCTACTTGGTTTAGGTTTTATTTCCTGTTCTTTCTCCAGCTCCATTAGGTATAAGGTTAGCTTGTGTATTTGGGATTTTTTTAATTTTCTGAGAGAGAATTGGATGGCTATGTATTTCCCTCTTAGGACAGCCTTTGCAGTATCCCATAGGTTTTGGACTGAAGTGTTTTCATTCTCATTGGTTTCCATGAATTGTTTGAGTTCTTTAATTTCCTGGTTGATCCAATCATTCCTTAGCAGGATGGTCTTTAACTTCCAAGTGTTTGAATTCCTTTCAAATTTTTCCTTGTGATTGAGTTCCGGTTTCAAAGCATTGTGGTCTGATAACATGCAGGGAATAATCTCAGTCTTTTGGTATTGGCTGAGATCTGATTTGTGACCTAGTATGTGGTCTGTTTTGGAGAAAGTTCCATGTGCATTTGAGAAGACTGAGTATTCTGTTGCTTTAGGATGGAATGTTCTGTGTATATCTACAAAGTCCATCTGGTCCCATGTGTCATTCAAAGCTCTTGTTTCTTTGTTGATTTTCTGTTTAGATGATCTGTCCAATGCTGAGAGTGGAGGGTTAAAATGTCCTACTATTTATGTATTATTGTCAATCTGATTCTTTATTTTGGTTAACAGTTGGGTTATGTAGTTGGCTGCTCCCATGTTGGGGACATAGATATTTACAATTATTAGATTTTCTTGTTGGATAGACCTTTTAAGAATGATGTAGTGTCCTTCTGTATCTCTTACTACTGTCTTTAGCTTAAAATCTAATTTGTCTGATACGAAAATTGCTATCCCAGCTTTCTTTTGAGGTCTGTTGGCATGAAAAAATGGTTCTCCATCCCCTCACTTTCAGTCTAGAGGTGTCTTTAGCTTCAAAATGAATCTCTTGTAGACAGCATATGGATGGGTCCTGTCTTTGTATCCAATTTGCAACCCTGTGCCATTTCATGGGAACATTTAGGTTGTTCATGTCGAGGGTTACTGCTGAAAGAGATGTATTTATTGCCATCCTATTGTCTGTACAATCCCTGTTTCTGTGGATTGTCTTTGTAAATTTCTGGCCTATATTACTCCTGGGGTCTTTCTTCTTTTATAGAATCCCTCTTAGTATTTCTTGCAGGGCTGGCTTGGGGGTCACATATTCTTTCAGTTTCTGCCAGTCCTGGACGATCCTTATCTCTCCATCTATTCTGAATGACAGCCTTGTTGGATAAAGTATCCTTGGCTGCATTTTCTTCTCATTTAGTACCCTGAATATCTTTTGCCAGCCCTTTCTGGCTTCCCAGGTCTCTGTGGAGAGGTCTAACGTTATTCAGATGTTCCTCCCTCTGTACCTAAGAAATCTCTTCCCCCTAACTGCCCTTAGGATGGTTTCCTTGGTTCTAAGATTTGCAAGTTTTGCTATTACCTGCCGGGGCATTGGTCTTTTCTCCTCTTTGCCTCTAGGACATGAATGCTTGTTTCATTCTCCAGATCAGGGAAGTTCTCAGCTATGATTTGCTCAAATATATCTTCTGGTCCTCTCTCTCTCTCCACCCTCTCAGGGATCCCAATAATTCTGACACTGGAACATTTTATGGCATTGTTGATTTCCCTAAGTCTGTTCTCATGGATTTTAAGCTGTTTGTTCCAGGTATCTCCTGTCCCTTCCTTTCTATCAGTTTATCTTCTAGATCACTACTTTGTTCTTCTACCTCATTTACTCTAGCTGTTAGAGTATATAGTTTAGACTGCAACTCATTCATAGCATTTTTAAGTTTGGCCTGATTAGCTCTCATTTCTTCCCTTAGAGATTTTATGTTGCCATTGTTTTCTCAAGCCTAGCTATTGATAATTGTTAACCTGAAGTCTATTTCTGACATCTTGCTTATATCCATATCCATTAGGTCTGTGGGAGCGACCATTGTCTCTGGTTCTTTTCTTTATTGGTAGTTCCTCCTCTTAGTCATTCTGTTGGGAGGTCAATGAAGAGATGTACAGAGTCAAAAATATCAACCACAATCCAGGCAAGATGCCCCCTGGGAAAGTCTGGAGCGGTCAGAAGCTACCACCAAAAAATCCCAGCCAAAATGAAACCCAAGAATAAGATTTAAGAAGTTCAAAAAAAATGGGGGGTTCCAGGGGGAAGTTATAATCTCTCAAGGTGGGTGAAGTAGGATGTTTCAGTTCTTCCTGGGTGTATTTTGTTCTCTTTGTTAGAGAACACTACTTCCCAGAGTTACAGGCAAATTAAAACTGGTATAAATGTAGTATTGAATAGGGAATAAAGGACTACGTTGAAGCTTATATCTAAGAAAGAAAAAGAAAAAACTACAGGTTTGAAAAAGTACAAGTTAAAAAACTACTATGGAATATGTTGTATTAAAGATCTAGTTGAAATGATAAGTAAGTAAAAAGAAAAAACATGAAAATAAAAGTTGTATCTAAGAAATACACAGGCCATGAGGCAACACCAGGAGCTCAATATACTATTTTCCCCTGGTATTGGGGTTTTACAGTTTTTATGGGGACCCTAGGGTTGTCGTCCTCTTGTTCTTCCAGCTTGTCCCCTGGGGAGGGGCCTGCTGGGTGGTTTTTCAGGCAACTCTGCTTGGGCGGAGTTGCCCTGCCCCTATCAAGGGGCTGGGCTCTGTGAAAACCGGTTTTTTGGGCTTTTGTTCTCTGGTGGCCTTTTTGGAGGGTCAGAGCAAAGGAAAATGTCCTAACCCCGACCTCTGCCCCAGAGGAGAGAAGTCACAGTCTGCTCCTGTTTAAACCCTCCAGAACTCACAGTCTCCCTTTCTGTAAGCACGGCTGAAAACCGCAGCCTCCCACAGGCAGTGCACGCCCCCAGTGATCCTCTCAGCAGTGGACTTAGGCCCCCGCTTGTTTCTGGCCCCTGTGCTTCCAAAACTGCGAGGATCCTGGTCTGCGCAGGTGGCAGCAGCGGCAGCGGCAGCGGCAGAGGTCACCCCCGGTCTGCAGGCACAGGTCCACACGAGCAGCGTCCTGGTTCTGGCGTTTGCCCCTTAAGCTCCTGGATCTTTTTTGAGCACTGTTATCAGGCCCTTCCCATCCCACTACCACCACTCTGCAAGCTCTCACTGGTCTCCAGGTGCAGGACGCATTTGCACTGGGGTATTATATTACTTTCCAGTGGCTAGCTTCTGGTGGCTCCCACCCCCTTCTGTTTATCCTCTGATATCTGTCCAGGCAATCACAACTCCGTCTTTCAAACTCCTGACTGATGATCTTCTGCCACCATAGATCCAGACATATAATCTTACATCTCAGGCGATTTCATGGGTGTTCAGAATGGTTTGGTTAGACATCAAGCTAAATTCAGGGGACTGGTTGAAAAGGAATCCCCCACTCCTCCACCATCTTGCCCCCAAGAGCCAGCTCTTGAAGAAGACACACATATATATAAAATCTAGTAAGCCAAGAAAAGAGAGGAGACACAAATGACACAAATGTTAATATCGGGAATAAAACAGGGAATATTACTATAGGCTTTGCAGACAGCAGAAGGATAATAAAGGACTACAACAAAACTCTATGTATACCATTTGACAATTTAGATGAAATAGACCAGTTCCTTAAAAAACACAAACTACAACTCACCTTATGTATACAACTATCTGCAATAGATAATTTGCATAGCCCTATAACTATTAAGCACATTGAATTTTAATTGAAAATTCCCAAAAATCAAATGTATAGGCTATATGATTTCACTGAAGAATTCTAAGAAATTTTTTTCCTTCTTACTATCTTTTTATTTTTTAACATATAATGTATTATTTGTTTCAGAAGTACAGGTCTGTGGTTCAACGGTCTTACACAATTCACAGCACTCACGATACCACATATCCTCCCCAATGTCTATCACCCAGCCACCCCATCTCTCCCAGCCCCCCACTCCAGCAACCCTCAGTTTATTTCCTGAGATTAAGAATTCCTCATATCAGTGAGCTCATATGATACATGTCTTTCTCTGATTGACTTATTTCACTTAGCATAATACCCTTTATTACCATCTAGGTCGTTGCAAATGGCAAGATTTCATGTTTTTTTTTTTTTGATGGCTGCATAACATTACATTGTATATATATATACCACATCTTCTTTATCCACTCATCTGTCGATGGACACCTTGGCTCTTTCCATAGTTTGCCCATTGTGGACATTGCTGCTATAAACCCTGCAATGCACCTACCCCTTCGTATCCTTACATTTGTATCTTTAGGGTAAATACCCAGTAGTGCAATTGCTGGGTCATATGATAGCTCTATTTTTAACTTTTTGAGGAACCTACATACTGTTTTCCAGAGTGGCTGCACCAGCTTGCATTCCCAACAACAGGGTAGGAGTGTTCCCCTTTCTCCACATCCCCACCAACATCTGTCATTTCCTGACTTGTTAATTTTAGCCATTCTGACTGGTGTGAAATGGTATCTCATTGAGGTTTTGATTTGGATTTCCCTGATGCTGAGCGATGTTGAGCACTTTTTCAAGTGTCTGTGGCCATTTGGATGTATTCTTTGGAAAAATGTCTGTTCATGTCTTCTGCCCATTTCTTGATTGGATTATTTGTTCTTTGGTTGTTGAGTTTAATAAGTTCTTTATAGGTTTTGGATACTAGCCCTTTATCTGATATGTCATTTGCAAATATTTTCTCCCATTCTGTTGGTTGTCTTTTGGTTTTGTTGACTGTTTCTTTTACCATGCAAAAGCTTTTTATCTTGATGAAGTCCCAATAGTTCATTTTTGCCCATGCTTCCCTTGCCTTTGGCGATGTTTCTAGGAAGAAGTTGCTGCAGCTGAGGTCGAAGAGGTTGCTGCCTGTGTTCTCCTCTAGGATTTTGATGGACTTCTGTCTCACATTGAGGTCTTTAACCATTTTGAGTCTAATTTTGCGTGTGGTGTAAGGAAACGGTCCAGTTTCATTCTTCTGCATGTGGCTGTCCAATTTTCCCAACACCATTTGTTGAAGAGACTGTCTTTTTTCCATTGGGCATTTTTCCTACTTTGTTGAAGATTAGTTTACCATAGAGTTGAGGGTCCATTTCTGGGCTCTCTATTCTGTTCCATGATCTATGTGTCTGTTTTTGTGCCAGTACCATACTGTCTTGATGATGACAGCTTTGTAATAGAGCTGGAAGTCCGGAATTCTGATGCCACCAGCTTTACTTTTCTTTTTCAACATTCCTCTGGCTATTCGGGCTTTTTTCTGGTTCCATAGAAATTTTAGGATTATTTGTTCCATTTCTTTGAAAAAAGTGGATGGTGTTTTGATGGGGACTGCCTTGAATGTGCAGATTGCTCTAGGTAGCATTGACATCTTCACAATATTTTTTCTTCTAATCCATGAGCATGGAATGTTTTTCCATTTTTTGTGTCTTCCTCAATTTCTTTCATGAGTATTTTATAGTTTTCTGAGTATAGATTCTTTGCCTCTTTGGTTAGATTTATTCCTAGGTATCTTATGGCTTTGGGTGCAATTGTAAATAGGATTGACTCCTTAATTTATCTTTCTTCTGTCTTGTTGTTGATGTATAAGAATGCCACTGATTTCTGTGCATTGAGTTTATATCTTGCCACTTTACAGAATTCCTGTATGAGTTCTAGCAGTTTGGGGTGAAACCTTTTGGGTTTTCCACGTAAAGTATCATATCATCTGCAAAGAATGAGATTTTGACTTCTTCTTTGCTGATTCAGATGCCTTTGATTTCTTTTTGTTGTCTGATTGCTGTGGCTAGGACTTCTAGTACTATGTTGAATAACAGTGGTGATAGTGGACATCCCTGTCATGTTCCTGACCTTTAGGAGAAAGCTCTCAGTTTTTCCCCATTGAGAATGAAATTCACTGTGGGGTTTTCATAGATGGTTTTTATGATCTTGAGGAGTGTACCCCCTATCCTTATACTCTGAAGAGTTTTGATCAAGAAAGGATGCTATACTTTGTCAAATGCTTTTTCTGCAGCTATTTAAAAGATCATGGTTCTTGTTCTTTCTTTTATTAATGTATTGTATCACACTGATTGATTTGTGGATGTTGAACCAACCTTGCAGCCCAGGGATAAATCCCACTTGGTCGTGGTGAATAATCCTTTTAATGTACTGTTCGATCCTATTGGCTAGTATTTTGGTGAGAATTTTTGCATCCATGTTCATCAGGGATATTGCTCTGAAATTCTCCTTTTTGATGGGGTCTTTGTCTGGTTTTGGGATCAAGGTAATGCTGGCCTCATAAAATGAGTTTAGATGTTTTCCTTCCATTTCTATTTTCTGGAACAGTTTCAGAAGAATAGGTATTAATTCTTCTTGAAATGTCTGATAGAATTCCCCTGGGAAGCCTTCTGGCCCTGGGCTTTTGTTTGTTGGGAGATTTTTGATGACTGCTTCAATTTCCTTAGTGGTTATAGGTCTGTTCAGGTTTTCTAGTTCTTCCTGGTTCAGTTTTGGAAGTTGAGACATCTCTAGGAACGCATCCATTTCTTCCAGATTATCTAATTTGTTGGCATGTAGTTGCTCATAATATGTTCTTATAATTATTTGTGGGGTTTTTTTTGGTGTTGGTTCTGATCTCTCCTCTTTCACTCATGATTTTATTTATTTGGGTCATTTCCCTTTTCTTTTTGATAAGTCTGGCCAGGAGTTTATCAATGAACAAATTTTTAAAAAGATTAATCCCTTAATTTCTCTTTCTGCTCTTTCATTATTTGTGTATAGAAATACAACAGATTTCTGAAAGTTGATTTTGTATGCTGAAACTTTACTGAATTAATTTAGAAGTTCTAGAAGTTTTTTGGTGGATTCTTCCATATTTTCTACATAGAGCATCATGTCATCTGCAAATAGTGAAAGTTTGACTTCTTCCATGCCAGTATGAATCCTTTTGTTTCTTTTCATTTTCAGATTGCTGTGGCAAGGACTTTCAGTACTCTGCTAAATAAAACTGGTGAGAGTGAATATCCCTGTGTTGGTCTTGACTATAGAGGAAAAGCTCTAAAATTTCTCCCATTGAAGATGTTATTAGCTTGGATTTTTCATAGATGACCTTTATTATTTTGAGGTATCCTTCCTCTAAACCTACTTTGTTGAGGGTTTTTTTCATGAATGAATGTTGCACTTTGTCAAATGCTTTTTCTGTATCTATTGAAATGATCATATGATTTTTATCCTTTCTTTTATTAATGTGGTATATCACATTGATTAATTTGCAAATATTGAGCCACCATTGCCACACAGGAATAAATCCCACCTGATGGTAATGAATGATTCTTTTCATGTATTGTTGTATTTGGTTTGCTAGTATTTTATTGAGAATATTTGCATCTCTATTCATCAAGGTTATTGGTCTGTAGTTCTTTTCAGAGGAGACCTTATCTGGTTTTGGTATCAGGGTAATGCTGGCCTCATAAAGTGAATTTGAAAGTTTTCCTTCCTTTGCTATTTTTTGAATTGTTTGATAAGAATAGGTATTAACTCTTTAAATATTTGGTAGAATTTGCCTATGAAGCCGTCTGGCCCTGGACTTTTGTTTTGGGGAGATTTTGTTTACTGATTCATTTTTTTTCCACTGGTTATTGGTCTATTCAAGTTTTCTATTTCTTCCTATTTCAGTTTTGCAAACTAGTGCAACCACTGTGGAACAGTATGAATATTCCTCAAAAAGTTAAAAATAGAACTACCCTAAAATCCAACAATTGTACTACTGAGGATTTACCCAGAGAATACAAAAATATTAATTCAAAGGGATATATGCACCCTGATGTTTATATGTTTATAGCAGCATTATTTATCATAGCTAAATAATGGACAAAGTCCAAGTGTCCATTGGCTGATGAATGGATAAGGAAAATGTCATATATATATATATATATTTATGGAAATTAATAATATATATATTATTCAGCCATAAAAAAGAATGAAATATTGCCATTTTCAACAACATAGATGGAGCTAGAGAGTATTATGCTAAGTGAAATAAGTCAGTCAGAGAAAGTCAAATGCCGTATGATTTCACTCATATGTGTAATTTAAGAAAGAAAGTAAATGAACAAAGAGGGGGAAAGAAAGAGAGAGGCAAAGCAAGAAACAGACTCTTAACTATAGAGAATGAAATGATGGTTACCTGAGGGGAGGTTGGGGGGAAGTGGGTAAAGTAGGTGATGGGAATTAAGGAGTGTACTTGTTGTGATGAGCACCAGGGGTTGTATGGACGTGATGAATCACTATATTGTATACCTGAAACTAATATCACACTGTATATTAACTAGAACTTGAATAAAACGTTTTAAAAAACATTAACCCCAATTATACACAAACTATCCACTAAAAATTGAAGAGAAGGAAACACTTCCTACTGCACTTTACAAAGTTAGTAATAACCTGATACCTAAATCAAGCAAAGACAGCACACACACACACACATGCACACACAAAGAAAAATATCAAGAAAATTTGGAATAACATAACTCATAAATATAGATATAAAAATCCTTAACAAAATATTATCAAGTCAAATATAACAATATATAAAAATACATCATAGGCAAAGATAGTTGATTCTAGGAATGCAAGACTGGTTCAATTTTTGAAATATCAATCAATGTACTTCACCATCATAACAGTTTAAAAGATGAAAAATCACATGATCACAGCAATCACTGCAGAAAAAAGTATTTGACCTAATTTGAAATTCATTCATAATAAAAACTCTAAGATAGTAATAGAGAGGAATTTCCTCAACTTCATAAAGACAATCTATAACAACAAGAGTTTATAGCTAACATAACTGTTAATGGTGAAAGACTGAATGCTTTTCCACTGAGATTAGAAGTAAGACAAGAATGTCTCCTCTTACCACTCTTGTTCAAATTAATTTTGGAAGTTCTAGCCAGTGGAATAAGCAAGATAAGAAAATAAAAGACATGTGTATTAGAAAGGGAGAAATAAAACTATTTCTTTATTTAGAGACACTCCCTCTATTTATAGAAGACATGATTATTTCCCTTGAAAGCCCTGTGAACTCTGCAGAAAAACCCAGAGAAATGAATTCAGCTTGGTCACAGGATATAAGATAAACATGTAGAAATAAATTGTACTTCTACATACTAACAGTGGATATTGAAATTTAAAATATAATACTATTTACAACTTCACAAAAGTGGTTTACTTAAGAATAAATCTAATAAAATAGACTCAAGATTTGTGTCCTAAAAGCTACAGGATATTGATTAAAGAAATCAAAGACAGTCTAAATGCACAGATATACTATGTTTCTGTGTTGTAAGATCAACATAGTAAAGATGTCAATTCTCTCAAAACTGATATATAGACTTAAAACAAATCCTGTCAAAACCCCAGAAATATTTTACTTTAGATATAGACAAGATCATTCTAAAAGTTATATGAACAGGTGAAAGAATTATTACAGCTGAAACAATTCTGATAAAAAAGAATAAGGTGTGTGACAATGGAATATTATGCAGCCATCAAAAGGAATGAGATCTTGCCATTTGCAACGACATGGATGGAACTGGAGGGTGTTATGCTGAGTGAAATAAGTCAATCAGAGGAAGACATGTATCATATGACCTCACTGATATGAGGAATTCTTAATCTCAGGAAACAAACTGAGGGTTGCTGAGTGGTGGGGGGTGGGAGGGATGGAGTGGCTGGGTGATAGACATTGGGTAGGGTATGTGCTATGGTGAGCGCTGTGAATTGTGCAAGACTGTTGAATCACAGATCTGTACTTCTGAAACAAATAATGCAAGATATGTTAAGAAAAAAGAAAAAGAAGAAGATAGCAAGAGGGGAAGAATGAAGGGGAGTAAGTTGGAGGGGGAGACCAACCATGAGAGACGATGGACTCTGAAAAACAAACTGAGGGTTCTAGAGAGGAGGGGAATGGGGGGATGGGTTAGCCTGGTGATGGGTATTAAGGAGGGCATGTTATGCATGGAGCCCTGGGTTTTATGCACAAACAATGAATCATGGAACACTACATCAAGAACAAATGATGTAATGTATGGTGATTAACATAACAATAAAAAATTAAAAAAAAGAATAAGGTGTGTGAAAACTTAGTCTGCTCAATTTCAAGACATTAAATAACTACTGTAATGAATGTGGTTTTGGCAGAATGATTGACATATAGATCAACATAAAAGAATAGAGAAGAGGGGTGCCTGGGTGGCTCAGTCATTAAGCATCTGCCTTCAGCTCAGGTCATGATCCCAGGGTCCTGGGATCAAGCCCTGCATCAGGCCCCCTGCTCCACAGGGAGCCTGCTTCTCCCTCTCCCACTCCCACTGCTTGTGTTCCTGCTCTCGCTATCTGTCTCTCTGTCAAATGAATAAATAAAATCTTAAAAAAAACAATAGAGAAGAGAATCCAGAAATAGAACCACAAGTACAAAAGCTATTTAGAAGAAAAATAATAAGAGTAGATTGCCTTTTGAACAAATAGTCCTGGAGCATTTGGATATGCATAGGCAATTTTTTTAAGAGACTCTAACCTAGGTTTCGTATCTTATACAAAAATTAATTCAAAATATAAATGTAAAATTATAAAAGTATTCATTAAAAAAGAAGAGGAAACCTTTAGTATATAGGGATAAACATGGAGTTTCAGACTTGACACCACAAAACAATAATCAATAAAAAGAAAAATTGATAAACTGGACTTCATCAAAATTAAAATATTTTGTTCTAAGAAAGAACATGTGAAAAGGATGGATAACAAAGCTACAGAATGAGAAAAATATTTACTGACCCCATATCTGGGAAACAATCAATAGCTGGGAAACAGCTGTTATTTAGAATACATAAAGAATTCTCAGGGTACCTGGATGCCTCAGTCAACTAAATGTCCAACTCTTGATTTCAGTTCAGGTCATGATCTCAGAGTCATGAGATTGAGCCCCCCATGGGGTTCTGCACCAGGCATGGAGTCTGCTTAAGATTCTCTCTCTCCCTCTCCCTTGGTCCCTTCCCCCCCATGCTTGTGCACACATTTGCACGCACCCTCTCTCTCTCAAAAAATAAAAATAAAATTAAGTATTCTCAACATTCAACGGGTTTTAAAAATCCAATTAGGGCATGAACAAAAGGATGTAAGAGATATTTCACTGATAAGGATATACAGATAAAAATGTTTTCAAGATCATTAGCCATAAGGGGAATGCACAATGAGCTATCATTGCATACCTATATGGATAGCCAGAAAAAACAAAAAAAACAAAAAAACAAAAAATGTGAGAACAGTACTTGCTGGTGAGAATGTGGAGAAACTGGATCACTCATAAATTTCTTGTGGGATTTAGGGGTGCCTGGGTGGCTCAGTTGTTAAGTGTCTGCCTTCGACTCAGGTCATGGTCCCAGGGTCCTGGGATCGAGCCCCACATTGGGCTCCCTGCTCAGCGGGAAGCCTGCTTCTCTCTCTCCCACTCCCCCTGCTTGTGTTCCCTCTGTCACTGTCTCTCTCTGTGTCAAATAAGTTAAAAAAAAAATTTTGTGGGATTTAAAGTGTATAACCACTTGGGAAGGCCATTTTACCTGTCTTTAAAAAAAATACAGTTATCATATGACACTGGGCATTCGCTCCAGAGAAATCAGGATGTATGCTTACACAGAAAACCTATGCACTAATAATTATAGCAGGTATTTTTTTTCATAGTAGCCCAAACCTAGAAACAATGCAAATGTCTTGCAATAAATTAATGGTTAATTAACTATCATAGTTGATTTAACCATTCCATATTATGGAATACTATTCAGCAATAAAAATGAATTAACTATTGATAAACCAAAAAAAATGATGAATTTCCAGTAAATTATAATGAATAAAAAAATTCAGTCCAAAAAGTTTACATGCTGTATGATTCCATTTATATTACACTCTTGATTTTAAAAAGTATAGAAGTTAAGACTAAAGTAGTGGTTTCCATAGATTACAGTGGTCATGGGGCCATTACAGGGTGTGGGAGCTGCTGTAAAAGTTCAACATTATGACTTCTGGTGATTGGATGGAAGTGTTTTATATTTTGACTGTATGAATGTTGATCTTCTGATTGTAATATTATATTATAGTTGTGCAAGACATCACTAGTGGGAGAACTGGATAAAAGAATCTTTTCATGTTATTCCTTAGGAATGCATGTGAATCCACAGTTATATCAAAATTAAAATTTAATTACCAAATAAATGAGAAAGAGATATTGATTTTCTCATACAAGCAAAAAAAGAGAATTCATTGACAGCAGAAATTATATATACAGACAAGAATTTATACAGGAGAAGGTATATTTTATCAGGCAGAAGCTTAAATATAAAATGATAATTAAGAATAAACGTAGGGTGCCTGGGTGGCTTAGTTGGTTAAGCAACTGCTGTCAGCTCAGGTCATGATCTTGGAGTCCTGGGATCGAGTCCTGCATCAGGCTCCCTGCTCAGCGGGGAGTCTGCTTCTCCCTCTCCCACTCCCCCCTCTTGTGCTCTCATTATCTCTCTCAAATAAATAAATAAAATCTTTAAAAAAAAGAATAAATGTAGATTTTTTTAAATATTTAGTTGCTCTAAAAAATAGTTAAATGTCTACAAAGACTGTTTTCTGAGTATAGTGGAATTAAACTAGAAGTCAAAATCAGAAAGATATCTGGAATATCACCAAATATGTAAAATTTAAATAATATATTGCTATATAACCTGTGGTTCCAAAGTATATCTCAAGAAAAATTGTTTTAAAACCCTATTTTGTTCAGAATGACACTGAAAATACATGACAAACTTTATAAGATGTAAGTAAAGCATTGTTTGGAGAGAAATTTATGGTTTGATATGTTTTTACCATATAGTATGAAAGGTCTTCAATGAGTAAGGGAAGTTTCCATTTAAAGCAACTAATAAAGAGGAACTAATTAAAACTAAAATAAGCCAAGAACAGAAATATGGTCACCAATCGATTAAATTGAAATCAGTTAAATTTTCAAAAGATAAAAAATAAAACCACTGAAATAAAAATCTGGATCTCTGAAAAAAATCAATAAAATTAATAAAAATTTAGCCAAGCTAATTGGGGAAAAATAAAATGAGAGAATACACAAATGACCAATATAAGAAATAAAGGAGGAAGGGAGAGAAGTATGATGACAGAGGAGTAGGGTGATCCTAAGCCTGCCTCCTCACTAGAACACAGCTAGATAAATAACAAATCATTCTGAATACCCACGAAATCTATCAGAAATCTTGGAGAATGAAGCTAAACATCCACAAACCAGAGAAAAAACCTATGGAAGTTTCTGGTAACAGGCAGACTAAAACACACTTAGGAGCTAGATTCCTATATGTATTTTATTTAACTCATATGTTTTTAATTTTTGTTTTTTTTATTTTTGTGTATTTTTATCTTTTTCCCTTTCTTTTTTCCCCCCTCCAAAATGACAAGACTGAAGAATTCACCATAAAGAAAGAACAGGAAGAAATGACAGCCAGAGATTTAATCAATGCAGATATAAATAAAATATCTGAACTAGAATTTAGAACAATAATTATAAGGATACTAACTGAGCTTGAACCATAGAAGACACTAGAGAATCCTTACTGCAGTGATAAAAGAAATAAAATGTAGTTGGGCCAAAATTAAAAATGCTACACCCAATATGTAAACATAAATGGAGATAATAAAAACTAGGATTGATGAACAGAGGAATGAATCAGTGATAGATTAAAATTAGGGAAAATAATGAAGCAGAAAGAAGAGTGAAACAAAGGTAATGGATCATGAAGGTAGACTTAAGGAACTCGGTGACTTATTAAAATGAAATAACATTCATATTATAAGAGCCCCAGAAGATGAAAGAGAAAAAAGAGCAGAAGGTTTATTCAAGCAAATTATAGCTGAAAACCCTTCCCTAATCTGGGAAAGGATACAGGTATCCTTAATCCAAGAAGCACAGAGAACGCCTATTAAATTCAACAACTGACCATCACCAAGGCATATCATAGTCAAATTCACAAAATACACAAGACAAGAAAAGAATTCTGCTAGCAGCAAAGGAAATAAAGCCCTTCACCTAAAAGGGAATAAAGATCAGATTTGCAGATCTGTCCACAGAAACTTGACAAACCAAAGAAAGTGGCAGAATATAGTCAATGAAGTGAATGGGAAAAATATGCAACCAAGAATTCTTTACCCACCAAGGCTGTCATTCAGAATAGGAGAGATAAAGAGTTACTCAGACAAACAAATACTAAAGGAGTCTGTGACGACTAAACCAGCCCTGGAAGAAATATTAAGGGGAACTCTGTGAATGGGGAAAGACCAAAGAACGTCACCAGAAACAACAAATGTACAGATAATATGACACTAAATTTGTATCTTTCAATAATCTCTCTGAATGCAAATGGACTAAATGTTCCAATCAAAAGACACAGAGTATCAGAATAGATTAAAAAAAGAACAATAAAATACATATTTGTGCCGCCTACAAAAGACTCATTTTACCTAAAGACACCTGCAAATTGAAAGTAAGGGAAAAAAGAACCAGAGAATGGTTCTTTTTATATCATGCAAATGGATGTCAAAAGAAATCCAGACTAGCTATACTTATATCAGATGAAATTAAGGGAAAAAAGAACGAGAGAATGGGTCTTTTTATATCATGCAAATGAATGTCAAAAGAAATCCAGACTAGCTATACTTATATCAGATAAACTAGATTTTAAAACAAGGACTGTAACAAGAGATGAAGAAGTGTATTATATCATAATTCAAAGGCCAATCTATCAATAAAATCTAACAATTATGAATATCTATGCCCTCATCTTGGGAACACCCAAATATATAAATCAAATAATAATAAACATAAAGAAACACACTGATAATACTACAATAATAGTAAGGGACATTAACATCTGACTCACAGCAATGGACAGATCATCTAAGCCAAGATCAACAAGGAAACAAGGGTTTTGAATGACACACTGGACCAGATGGATTTCACAAATACATTCAGAACATTTCATCCTAAAGTAACAAAGTACACATTCTTTTCAAGGGCACATGGAACACTCTCCAGAATAGATCACATATTGGGTCAAAAATCAGAACTCAACAGGTACAAAGACAATAAGATCATACCATGCATATTTTCAGAACACAATGTTATGAAACCTGTAGTCAACCACAAAACAAAATTTGGAAAGCCCTCAAACACATGGAGGTTAAAGATCATCCTACTAAAGAATGAATGGGTCAACCAGGAGATTAAAGAAAAATTTAAAAAATACATGAAAGCAAATGAAAATGAAAACACGACAGTCCGGAACCAAAGGTGGGCCTAAGCGGGAAGTATATTGCTATCCAGGACTACCTCAAGAACCAAGAAAAGTCTTAAATACACAACCTAACCTTACTCCTAAAGGAGCTGGAAAAAGAACAGCAATTAAAACCTAAATCCAGCAGGAGAAGGGAAATAATAAAGATTAGAGCAGATATCAATGATATAGAAATAAGACAACAACAGTAGAACAGATCAGCAAAACTAGAAACTGGTTCTTTGAAATAATTAAAAGTTTGATAAGACCTGAGCCAGAATCTCAAAAACAAAAGAGAAAGGACCCAAATTAATAAAATCATGAATGAAAGAGGAGAAATCACTACAGAAATACAAATATAAATTATAAGAAAATACTATGAGCCAATATATACCAACAAATTAGGCAATCTGGAAGAAATAGATACATTCTGAAAAACATATTAACAACCAAAACTGAAACAGAAAGAAATAGAAAACCTGAACAGACCCATAACCAGCAAAGAAATTGAATCAGTAACCAAAAATCGCCCAAGAAACAAGAGTCCAGGACTGGATGCCTACACAGGGAAATTCTACCAAATATCTAAAGAAGAATTAATACCTATTCTTCTGAAACTGTTCCAAAATATAGAAATGGAAGGAAATCTTCCAAACTCCTTCTATGAAGCCAGGATTACCTTGACTCCAAAACCAGAGAAAGCGTCATTAAAAAAGGAGAATTACAGACCAACATTTCTATTGAACATGGATGCAAAAATTCTCAATGAGATACTGGCTAATCAGATCCAACAGTACATTAAAAGGATTATTCATCATGACCAAGTGGGATGTATCCCTGAGTTGCAGGGGTGGTTCAACATCCACAAATCAATCAAGGTGACACAACACATTAATAAAAGAAAGGATAAGAACCATATGATCCTCTCAATAGATGGATAAAGAACATTTGACAAAATACAGCATCCTTTCTTTGATAAAAACCCTCAACAAAGTAGGGATAGATGGAACATACCTCACAGCTAATATAATCCTCAATGGGGAAAAACTGAAAACTTTTCCCCTTCAGGCAGGAACAAGACAGGGATGTCCACTCTCACCATTACTATTTAACATAGTATTGGAAGTCTTAGCCTCACTAATCAGACAACAAAAAGAAATAAAACGCATCCAAATAAGCAAGGAAGAAATCAAACTTTCACTATTGGCAGGCAACATGAAAGATTCCACCAAAAAATTGCTAGCACTAAGTCATGAATTCAGCAAAGTTGCAGGATATAAAATCAAAGTGCAGAAATCTGTTCTATTTCTTTACACCAATAATTAAGCACCAGAAAAATAATTCAAGTAATTGATCCCATTTGCAAATGCACCAAAAACAATAAGATACCTAGAAATAAACTTAACTAAAGAGGTAAAATATCTGTACTGTTAAAACTACAGAATACTGATGAAAGAAATTGAAGATGACACAAAGCAATGGAAAAGCATTCCATATTCATGAATTAGAAAACCAAACATTGTCAAAATGTTTACACTACCCAAAGAAATCTACAAATTTAATGTAATTCTTATCAAAATAACACCAGAATTCTTCACAGAGCTGGATGAAACAATCTTAAAATTTGTATGAAACCACAAAAGACCCCAAATAGACAACGCAATTCTGAAAAAGAAAAATGAAACTAGGGGCATCATGATTCCAGATTTCAAATTATATTAGAAAGCTGTGATTATCAGGACAGTATGGTATAGGCACAAAAATAGACACATAGATCAATGGAACAGAATAGATACTGAGAACTGGCCCCACGACTATATGATTAACTAATCTTCAACAAAGCAGGAAAGAATATCCAATGGAAAAAAAAAAGACAGTCTCTTCAACAAATGGTGTTGGGAAAACTGGACAGCAACATGCAAAAGAATGAAACTGGACCACTTTCTCACACCATATACAAAATAAATTTATAATAGTTTACAGATCTAAATGTAAGACAGGAACCATCAAAATCCTAGAAGGGAACACAGGCAGTAACCTTTTTTTTTAATTTAAATATTTTATTTATTTATTTTAGAGAGGGTGATGTATGCACATGCAGGGGGTCAGGCAGAGGGAGAGGGAGAAAGAATCCTCAAACAGACTTCTGCTGAGTGTGGAGCCTGACATGGGGTATGATGAGATCATATAACCTGAGCTGAAATCAAGAGCTGGCTGCTTAACCGACTGAGGCACCTAGGCGCCCCAGGGTAGTAACATTTTTTACCTCAGGGGTAGCAACTTCTTACTAGACACATCTCCAGAGGCAAGGGAAACAAAAGCAAAAATACACTATTGGGACTTCATCAGATTAAAAGCTCTGCGCAGCCAGGGAAATAATCAACAAAACTAAAAGGCAATTTACAGAATGGGAGAAGATATTTACAAATGACATATTGGATAAAGGGTTAGTATCCAAAATCCATAAAGAGCTTATCAAACTCAATGCCCAAAAAACAAAAAATTCATTCAAGAAATGGGCAGAAGACACGAACAGACATTTCTCCAAAGAAGATATACAAATGGCCTACAGACACATGAGCAGATGCTCAACATCACTCATCATAAGGTAAATAGAAATCAAAACCATGAGATACCACCTCATACCTGTCAAAATGACTGAAATTAACAACACAAGAAACAACAGATGTTGTCAAGGATTTGGAGAAAGGGGAACCCTCTCACACTGTTCATGGGAATGCAAACTAGTGCAGCTACTCTGGAGAATGGTATAGAGGTTGCTCAGAAAGTTAGAAATAGAACTACCCTACAACCCAGCAATTGCACTACTAGGTATTAACCCAAAGGATACAAAAATAAAGATTTGAAGGGGTACATGCACTCCAATGTTTATAGCAGCATTATCAACAATAGCCAAACAATGGAAAGAGTCCAAATGTCCATTGATTGATGAATGCATAAAGAAGAGGTGGTATATATATATATATATATATATATATATATATATACACACACAATGGAATATTACTCAGCCATCAAAAAGAATGAAATCTTGCCATTTATAACAACATAGATGGAGCTAGTGTGTATTATGCTAAGTGAAATAGTCAGAGATAGGCAAATATCATACAATCCCACTCATTAGAAATTAAGAAAGAAAACAGATGAACATATGAGAAGGCAGGGAAAAAGGGAGAGAGGTAAATAAACCATAAGAGACTCTTAACAATAGAGAACAGGCTGACTCTTGAGGGAGGGAGGTGGGTGGGGGAATGGGATAGATGGGTGAAGGGTATTAAGTAGGGCGTTTTTGTGGTGAGCACTGGGTGTTGTATACCTGTGATGAATCACTGAATTCTACTCCAGAAACCAATATTGCATGGTACGTTAACTAAATAAAATTTTTTAAAAATTAAGAAAAGAAATAAAAGAGGGAACATAATTGTATAACACAAAGAAATTAAGAGAATACTATGTATAACTTTATGCCCACAAATTTAAAACTTAAAAAGCATGAAGTCCTTGAAAAGTACAAATTACTAAAATTCAATCAAAAAGAAATCACCTAAATAGACCTATATCTAGTACAGTAAATTAATTTGTAGGTAAGATCATTCCAACATAGATATATCCAGATGAGATGATTTTATTGGTAAATTTTACTAGACATTTTAAAGAAGAAAAAAATATAATACCAGCCATATACAATCTCTTTAGAAGTTTGAAGAAAAATAAATAGTTCCACTTATTTAATGAGGTAAGCACTTTATACCAAAAAGAGACAAACAGAAGGAAAAAAAAGAAACTATAGACTACAGAATAATATCTTTCATGAATAGAACTGCAAAAATCCTTCACAAATTGTTAGCAACTCAAGGGAGGAGGAGGGGACCCCGTTTCACCTGGTCCCCTGAATTTAGCTGGATATCTATCAAACCATTTTGAACTCCCACAAAATCAGCCTGAGATGTAAGAATATATATCTGGATCTCTACAAGTAGAAAAGTGACTGCTTTTTGCAAGGTAGGACGTGCAGAGTCATGAATCTGTGGGGAGATATCAGAAGATAAACAGAAGCAGGAGGGAGCCTCCATATGCTGGCTCCTGGAAAGTGATATAACACCAGAGTGCAAAATCGGAACCCTTAGAAATCTGCTCTAGTGAGAGACATCCCTCTCTGAAAGGGGCTCTGGAAATGAAAAGACAGAATTCTAAGTAAGGCATTGTGGTATTGGGATATAGAGAGATGCAGAGCAAAAGGGCATCCCTGAACTGGTAAGGTGCCTGAGCAGTGGAGTCAGGAAGCAGGTTCTGGTCAGCAAGCCCAGGAAGGGACTCTCAGCTCAGATCAACATAAACTGTGAGCTGGCCAGTTGATAATCCCTCTTCTCTTGAGCAGCCTGAAAAAAATCTGAAACCTGTGCCTCTAACTGGGCAAAAGCTTGCAGAGCAGTAGTGGTACAGAAAGGGCTTTAGAGCTGCACCCAGACATGATCCAGGAGATTTGGGTGCCCCCTATAGCCCGCAGCCACCTGAGGTTTTAGAATCACAAATGGCCGTCGCATTCCTGGGCCCCTGGGATTATCTCTGAGAGAGTTCCTGTGGGTGAGCACCGTGGGAGGCTGAGGTTTTTTGGCAATAACAAAAGTGGAGACTGTTTATCCTGGAGGATTTATGAAAGAAGGTAGACTGTGAATTTTCTGCTCTAAGCCAGAGGTTTGGCTGCAGCCGTTTTTGCTCTGATCCTCTGAAAAGGCGCGGAAAGTCCCCAGGGAAAAAAAGCCACACAGAGTACCTGTTTTCACTGAGCCAATCCCCCTGACAGGGAATGGGGCAACTCCACCCAGGCAGGGTTACCTGAGAAACAATGAGGCAGACGCCTCCCCCAGAAGACAGACTAGAAGAACAGGTGTACAACAATCCTATGGATCCCATAAAACTGTAAAATCCCAACATCAGGAGAAACTAGTATATGGAGCTCTAGGTGTGGCCTCACAACTTGTTTATTTTTGAGATAAAATTCTCCTTTTCTTTTTTTTTTTTTTCTTTTCTTTTCTTTTCTTTTTCTTATGCTTTTTCCCTGTTTTTATTTTGTTGTTCTTTTTACCTTCTCCTTGTTTCAACTAGATGTTTATTATATCAGCTTATTTTTCGTTGTTGCTTTTTAACCTATATTTTTATAGATATACGGTTTATTTTAGGCCTTTTTCCACTCTATTCAATTTTACCTTTATATATATACGTTTTAATTTCCTTGTAATTTTGGGAGAGTGTTCTCTAACACACAGACCAAAATACACCCAGGAACAACTGAAACACGCTACTTTGCCCACACTGAGAGATTATAGCCCTTTGCCCCACGTTTTTAAATTAAAATTTTTTTTTAAATTAAAAAATTTTTAAATTTTGTTCTTGTGTTTCATTTTGGCTTTTTTTTTTTTTTTTTTTGGTGGTGGCTTCTGACCACTCCAGATTTTGCTAGGGTGGATCTTCCTTGGGTCATGGCTGATATTTTGCACTCTGCCCATTCACTCAACCATCCCTCAACAGAATGACTAGGAGAGGATCTCTCAACAAAGAAAAGAAACAGGGATAATGTCGTCTGCCCACAGAACTAGTGGATATGGATATAAACAAGATGTCAGAGTTAGAATTCAGGATAGCAATCTTAAAGTCAATAGCTAGGCTTGAAAAAAGCATTTGTGACAATATAGAATCTCTAAGAGCAGAAATGAGATTCAATCAGACTGAACTAAAAAAATGCAATGAATGAGATGCAGTCAAAACAGGATACTCTAACAGCCAGGGTAAATAAGGCAGAAGAGAGAATTAGTGATCTAGAAGATAAGCTGATGGAAAGGAAGGAAGTTGAGGAAAACAGAGAGAGGCTGTTAGTAGCACATGAAAAAAAAGGACTGGAGCAATTAATGATGCCATGATACGTTCCAGTGTCAGAATTATTGGGACCCACAAGGGGGTGGAGAGAGAGAGAGAGAGGGATAGAAGGTATATTTGAACAAATCATAGTTGAGAACTTCGCTAATCTGGAGAAAGAAACATTCGAGTCCAAGAAGCAGAGAGGACCCCTCCCAAAATCAATAAAAATAGACCAACACCCTGACATATGATCGTGAAACTTGCCAATTTTACAGCCAAAGAAACTATCCAGAGAATAGCAAGAGGGAGGAGGTTCCTTACATATGGAGGGAGAATCATCAGAATAACATCAGACCTGTCCACAGATACCTGGCAGCCAGAAAGGGCTGGCAAGATATATTCAGGGTACTAAATGAAAGGAACATGCAGCCAATAATAATTTATCCAGCAAGGCTGTCATTTAGAATGGATGGAGAGACAAGGAGCTTCCAGGACTGGCAGAAACTGAAAGAATATGTGACCACCAGCCAGCTCTGCAAGAAATATTAAGGGGGATCCTGTAAGCAAAGAGACACCCTAAGAGGATTATAGACAAGAAAATAACAGAGATAATCTACAGAAACAGGGACTTTACAGGCAATACAATGACAATAAATTCATATCTTTCAATAGTTAGTCTGAATGTAAATGGGCTAAATGCTACCATGAAAAGACATGGGGTATCAAATTGGATAAAAAAGCAGGACCCATCCATATGCTGTCTACAAGAGACTCATTTTAGACCTAAAGACACCTCCAGACTGAAAGTGAGGGGTTGGAGAACTATTTACCATGCCAACAGACCTCAAAAGAAAGATGGGGTAGCAACCGTCATATCAGACAAATTAGATATTAAACCAAAGACCATAGTAAGAGATGTAGAGGGACACTATATCATGCTTAAAGGGGCTATCCAACAAGATCTAAAAATTGTAAATATCTATGCCTTCAATATGGGAGCAGCCAATTATATAAACCAATTAACAAGAAAATAAAGAAACATATTGATAATAATACATTAATAGTAGGAGACCTCAACACTCCACTCACAGCAATGGACAGATCATCTAAGCAGAAAATCAACAAAGAAACAAGAGTTTTGAAGGACACATTGGACCAAATAGAATTCGTAGATATACACAAAACATTCCAACCTAAAACAACAGAATATCCACTCTTCTTGAGTGCATATGGAGATTTCTTCAGAAAGGACCACATACTGGGTCACAAATCAGGTCTCAAATGATACCAAAAGATTGAGATTATTCCATGCATATTTTCAGACCTCACTGCCTTGAAACTGAAATTCAACCACAAGAAAAAATTTGGAAGGAAATTAAAAAGCATCTTGTTAAACAATGAGTGGGTCAACCAGTATATTTAAGAAGAACTTAAACAATTCATTAAAATTAATGAAAATAAGAGCATATTGGTCCAAAACCTATGGGATACTGCAGGGCGGTTATAAGGAGAAAGTATATAGCCATCCAAGTCTCTCTCAAAAAATTAGAAAAATCCCTTAGCACCTTACACATAAAGGAACTGGTGAAAGAACAGCAAGTAAAGCCTAAACCAAGTAGGAGGAGAGAAATAATAAAGATTAGAGCAGAGATCAGTGAAATAGAAATAAGAAAAACAGAACAGATCAATGAAACTAGAAGCTGGTTATTTGAAAGAATTAATAAGATTGATAAAACACTGGCCACACTTATCCAAAAGAAAAAAGAAAGATCCAAATCAATCAAATCATGAAGGAAAGGTGAGAGATCACTACTAGCACCAAGGAAATATAAACAATCATGGCAACTATATGCCAACAAATTAAGAAATCTGGAAGAAATGGATGCATTCCTGAAAACTTATAAACTACCAAGACTGAAAGAGGAAGAAATAAATTTCTTTCAATCTGAACTGATTCTGAACAGACCAATAACCAGCAAGGAAATTGAAGCAATCATCAAAAACCTCCCAAAAAACAAAATTTCAGGGCCAGATGCCTTCCCAGGGAAATTCTGCCAAATTTTAAAGAAAGAATACCTATTCTACTGAAGCTGTTTCAAAAATAGAAACAGAAGAAAAAGTTCCAAACTCATTCTATGAGGCCAACATTACCCTGATCTTAAAGTCAAAGAGCCCATCAAAAAGGAGAATTACAGAAAAATATCCCTGATGAATATGGATGCCAAAATACTCAACAAGATAATAGCTAATAGGATCCAACAATACATTAAAAGGATTATTCAGCACGACCAGGTGGGATTTGTTCCTGGGCTGCAAGGTGGCTCAACATTGTCAAATCAATCAACGTGATAGAGCACGTTAATAAAAGAAGAGACATGAACTGTATGATCTTCTCAATTGATGCAGAAAAAGCATTTGACAAAATACAGCCTCCTTTCCTGATTAAAACTCTCCACAGTGTAGGGAAAGAGGAACATACCTCAGTAACATAAAAACCATCTATGAAAAGCCCACAGTGAATATAATTCTCAATGGGGAAAAACTGAGGGCTTTTCCCTTAAGGTCAGGAACAAAACAGGGATGCCCACTCTCACCACTATTGTTGAACATAATACTGGAATTCCTAGCCTCAGCAATCAGACAACAAAAAGAAATAAAAAGCATTCAAATTGACAAAGAAGAAGTCAAACTCTCTCTCTTCACACGTGACATGATACTTTATGTGGAAAACCCAAAAGACTCCACCCCCAAATTGCTAGAACTCATACAGCAGTTCAACAATGTGGCAGCATACAAAACCAATGCACAGAAATCAGTGGCATTTCTATACACTAAAAATGTGACTGAAGAAAGAGAAATTAAAGAATCGAATCCATTTATAATAGCACCAAAAACCATAAAACACCTAAGAATACACCTAAAAAAGAGGTAAAGAATCTGTACTCCAGAAACTACAGAACACTTATGAAAGAAATTGAAGAAAACAAAAAGACATGGAAAAACATTCCATGCTACTGGATTGGAAGAATGAACATTGTTAAATGTCTATCTTGCCCAGAGCAATCTATACTTTCAATGCAATCCCTATCAAAATACCACTGATATTTTTCACAGAGCTGAAACAAACAATCCTAAAATTTGTATAGAACAAAAAAGACCCCAAATAACCAGGGGAATGTTGAAAAAGAAAACCAAACCTGGGGGCATCACAATGCCTGACTTCAAGCTATATTACAAAGCTGTGATCATTAAGACAACATGGTACAGGCACAAACACAGACACACAAATCAATAGAACAAAATAGAGACCTCAGATGTGGACCCTCAACTCTATGATCAACTGATCTTTGACAAATCAGCAAAGAATATCCAATGGAAAAGAGACAGTCTCTTCAATAAATGGTGCTGGGAAAATTGGACAGCAACATACAGAAGAATGAAACTGGACCATTTTCTTACACAATACAAAAAGATAAACTCAAAATGGATAGAAGACCTCAGTTTGAGACAGGAATCTATCAAAATCTTAGAGAACATAAGCAGTCACCACTTTGACATTGGCAGCAGTGACATTTTTCATAACATATCTAAAAGGCAAGTGAAACAAAAGCAAAAATGAACTTTTGGGACTTCATCAAGATAAAAAGCTTCTGCATAGCAAAGGAAACAGTCAACAAAACTAAGAGGCAACCCACAGAATGGGAGAAGATATTTGCAAATAACACTACAGACAAAGGGCTGATATCCAAGATCTATAAAGAACTTCTCAAACTCAGTATCCAAAAAACAAATAATCCAGTCAAGAAATGGACAGAAGAGGGCAGGAGCAAGATGGCGGAGGAGAAGGAGACCTGGTTTCATCTGGTCTCAGGAATTCAACAGGATACAGATCAAACCATTCTGAACACCTACGAACTCAACAGGAGACCGAAAAAAAGAATAGCAACAACTCTCTGACTAGAAAAGCGACCACTTTCTGGAAGGTAGGACTTGCAGAGAAGTGAATCCAAGGCGATACTCGGGAGGGTAGACAGTGGAGGAGGGGACCACCATCTGCCACCTCCGGCAAGTGATAGAGCAGCAGAGCACAAAATCAGAACTTTTAGAAGTCGGCTCTGCTGAGGGACGTGGCTCCAGTGGCTAAGCGGGGGTGAAACCATCGCGGGACAGTGTGGTCTCAGGACCCACGGGGTCACAGAAAGACCAGGGTGCCTGTGTGCAGCAGAGCTCCCAGGTATCAGAGCAGGGAAGCCTGCAGCCGAAACGGAGCTGAGAAGGGGGCTCTCAGCTCGGGGTTGCCATAAACCATGACCCGTGGCATAGTCGGGCCACTGCTCTTCCAGCAGGGACCCAACAAGCAGCAGGTCCGGGGAGACTCCCCTTCCTCCCCCGGGAGGAGCGGCACGGGAGCACACCGCAGGGATCTGCTGGGTTTGGAGACTCCACACTGGGTTGGGTGCCAGAGTTAGAAATGCTCAGTCATAGGCCGGGTGAGCACAGAGTGCAGCCGGAGACCAGGGAGACAGGAGTGATTGACGGCTTTTCTCTCGGGGCACACTGAGGAGTGGGGTCCTGAGTTCTCAGCTCCTCCCAGGCAGAGATTGGGAGGCTGCCATTTTAACTCTCTTCCTACAAAGCTGTACCGATGCCTTGCAGGGAACAAAAGCTCCTGAGAACAATCCCAAGCAGATTACAGAGCCCCTACCAGCAAGGGCGGGGCAATTCTGCCTACAGCAAAACATTTGGGAACCACAGCAACAGGCCCCTACCCCAGAAGATCAGCAAGAACAGCCAGCCAAGACCAAGTTTACTGATTAAGGAGAATGGCAGAAGTCCACTGCTAGGGGAATACTGCACATAGAATTCATGGCTTTTTTTCCCATGATTCTTTAGTCTTTCAAATTTAATTTTTTTTAACTTTTTTTGAATTTTTCTTTTCCCCTTTTTCAACCAACACCTTATCAATCCCTTTTTTTAAAAAAAAATCATTTATTTTTCATTTTTAGAGTCATATTCTATCCCTTCAGATTCAGAGTAGTTACCCTTATTTTTGGTATATATATATATATATATATATATATATATATAAAAGTTGTTCTCTCTTTAAAAATTTAAGGTACAGTTTCTTCTAACAGATCAAAATATACCCTAAATCTCTAATGTATGGCTTGGTTCTAGTCTCCTGCCTGATCACATTATCTCCCTTTTTTTTTCTTTTTTTTTAAAATCCTCTTCTTTCCTTTTTCAAACAACTTCTTATCAGTTCCTTTTATAAAATCTTTTATAATTTTCATCTTTATAGTCATATTCCATCCCTTCATCATATTAACCCTTATTTTTGTACATATATAACTTTTTCTTTCTTTAAAATTTTGGGAGGCACTTTCTTCTAACAGACCACAATACACCTAAATCTAGTGTGTGGCACTGATCTATGCACCAGGCTGATCATATTCGATCATATTCTGTTTTTTATTTTGTTCTCTTTTTGTTTGTTTTTATCTTTTTCTTTTTCTTTTTCCTTTCTCTCCCTTTCATTTCCCCCAGGTTCTGGTCTTTTCTGATTTGCTTAGAGTATATTTTCTGGGAACATTGTTACCCTGTCAACATTTTCTTCTCTCATCTATTCTCCTCTGGACAAAATGACAAGATGGAAAAAATCACCTCAACAAAAAGAACAAGAGGTAATACCGACTGCCAGGAACCTACTCAATATGGATATTAGTACAATGTCAGAAATAGAGTTCAGAATGATGATTTTAAAGGTACTAGCTGAGCTTGAAAAAAGCATGGAAGTTATTAGAGAAACACTTTCTGGAAAAATAAAAGAACTAAAATCTAACCAAGTCGAAACCAAAAAGGCTATTGATGAGGTGCAATCAAAAATGGGGGCACTAACTGCTAGAATAAATGAGGCAGAAGAGAGAATTAGTGATATAGAAGACCAAATGATGGAAAATGAAAAAGCTGAGAAAAAGAGAGAGAAACAACTGCTGGATCACGAGGGCAGAATTCGAGAGATAAGCGATACCATAAGATGAAACATTAGAATAATTGGGATCCCAGAAGAAGAACAAAGAAAGAGAGGGACAGAAGGTATATTGAAGCAAAATATAGCAGAGAACTACCCTAATTTGGGGAAGGAAACAGGCATCAAAATCCAGGAGGCACAGAGAACCCCTCTCAAAATCAATAAAAATAGGTCAACACCCCAATATCTAATATTAAAACTTATGAGTCTCTTAGACACCCCCCATGACTGAAATGGACAGATCATCTAAGTGAAAGATCGGCAAGGAAATAAGACTTTAAATGACACACTGGACCAAATGGACTTCACAGATATATTTAGAACATTCCATCCCAACGCAACAGAATACACATTCTTCTTGAGTGCCCATGGAACATTCTCCAGAATAGATCACATCCTAGGTCACAAATCTGGTCTCAACTGGTACTAAAGATTGGGATCATTCCCTGCATATTTTCAGACCACAATGCTTTGAAACTAGAATTCAATCACAAGAGGAAAGTCGGAAAGAACTCCAATGCAAGGAGGCTAAAGAGCATCCTACTAAAGAATGATGGGTCAACCAGGAAATTAAAGAAGAATTTAAAAAATTCATGGAAACAAAGGAAAATGAAAACACAACTGTTCAAGATCTTTGGGATACAGCAAAGGCAGTCCTAAGAGGAAACTATATAGCACTACAAGCCTTTCTCAAGAAACAAGAAAGGTCTCAAATACACAACCTAACCCTATACCTAAAGGAGCTGGAGAAAGAAGAGCAAATAAAGCCTAAACCCAGCAGGAGAAGAGAAATAATAAAGATCAGAGAGGAAATCAAAGAAATAGAAACCAAAAGAACAGTAGAACAGAAGAGTAGAAACTAGGAGCTGGTTCCTTGAAAGAATTAACAAGATTGATAAACCCCTGGCCAGACTGATCAAAAGAAAAGATAAATGACCCAAATCAACAAAATCATGAAAGAAAGAGGAGAAATCACAACAAACAGCAAAGAAATACAAACAATTATAAGAACATATTATGAGCAACTATACGCCAGCAAATTAGATAATCTGGAAGAAATGGATGCATTCCTAGAGATGTCTCAACTACCAAAACTGAACCAGGAAGAAATAGAAAAACCTGAACAGACCTATAACCACTAAGGAAATTGAAGCAGTCATCAAAAATCTCCCAAGAAACAAAAGCCCAGGGCCAAATTGCTTCCCAGGGGAATTCTACCAAACATTTCAAGATGAAATAATACCCATTGTTCTGAAACTTTTCCAAAAAATAGAAATGGAAGGAAAACTTCCAAACTCGTTTTCTAAGGCCACAATTACCTTGATCCCCAAACCAGACAAAAACCCCATCAAAAGGAGAATTTCAGAGCAATATCCCTGATGACCATGGATGCAAAAATTCTCACCAAAATACTAGCCAATAGGATCCAACAGTACATTAAAAGGATTATTCACCACGGCCAAGTGGGATTTATCCCTGAGCTGCAAGGTTGGTTCAACATCAGCAAATCAATCAACGTGATACAATACATTAACAAAAGAAAGAACAAGAGTCATATGATCCTCTCAATAGATGCAGAAAAAACATTTGACAAAGTACAGCATCCTTTCTTGATCAAAACTCTTCAGAGTATAGGGATAGAGGGTACATGCCTTAAGATCATAAAAGCCATCCATGAAAAACGCACAGCAAATATCATTCTCAATAGGGAAAAACTGAGGCTTTCCCCCTAAGGTCAGGAACATGGCAGAGATGTCCACTATCACCACTGCTATTCAATGTAGTATTAGAAGTCCTAGCCACAGCAATCAGACAACAAAAAGAAATCAATGGCATCCATATTAGTAAAGAAGAAGTCAAACTCTCACTCTTTGCAGATGATATACTTTTTTGTGGAAAACCCAAAAGAGACCCCACCCCAAAACTGCTAGAACTCATACAGGAATTCAGTAAAGGGCAGGATATAAAATCAAAGCACAGAAATCAGTGGCATTCCTATATACCAACAAGACAAAAGAGAGACAAATCAAGGAGTCGATCCCATTTACAATTCCACCCAAAACCATAAGATACCTAGGAATAAATCTAAACAAAGAGGCAAAAAATCTGTACTCAGAAAACTATAAAATACTCATGAAAGAAATTGAGGAAGACACAAAGAAATGGAAAAACGTTCCATGCTCATGGATTGGAAGAACAAATATTGTGAAGATGTCAATGCTACCTAGAGCAATCTACACATTCAATGCAATCCCCATCAAAATACCATCCACTTTTTTCAAAGAAATGGAACAAATAATCCTAAAATTTGTATGGAACAAGAAAAGACCCCAAATCGCCAGAGGAATGTTGAAAAAGAAATCAAAGCTGGTGGCATCACAATTCCAGACTTCCAGCTCTATTCAAAGCTGTCATCGTTAAGACAGTATGGTACTGGCACTAAAACAGACACATAGACCAATGGAACAGAATAGGGAGCCCAGAAATGGACCCTCAACTCTATGGTCAACTAATCTTTGACAAAGCAGGAAAGAATGTCCAATGGATAAAAGACAGTCTCTTCAACAAATGATGTTGGGAAAACTGGACAGCCACATGCAAAAGAATGAAACTGGACCATTTCCTTATACCACACACAAAAATAGGCTCCAAAGGGTTGAAAGAACTCAATGTGAGACAGGAGTCCATCAAAAACCTAGAGAAGAACACAGGCAGCAACCTCTTCGACCTCAGCTGCAGCAACTTCTTCCTAGAAACATCGCCAAAGGCAAGGGAAGCAAGGGCAAAAATGAACTATTGGGACTTCATCAAGATCAAAAGCTTTTGCACAGCAACAGAAACAGTCAACAAAACCAAAAGACAGCCGACAGAATGGGAAAAGATATTTGCAAATGACATATCAGATAAAGGGCTAGTATCCAAAATCTCTAAAGAACTTCTTAAACTCAACACCCAAAGAATAAATGATCCAGTCAAGAAATGGGCAGAAGACATGAACAGACATTTTTCCAAAGAAGACATCCAAATGCCAACAGATACATGAAAAAGTGCTCAACATCACTCGGCATCAGGGAAATCCAAATCAAAACCTCAATGAGATGCCATTTCACACCAGTCAGAATGGCTAAAATGAACAAGTCAGGAAATGACAGATGTTGGTGGGGATGTGGAGAAAGTGGAACCCTCCTACAATTTTGGTGGGAATGCAAGCTGGTGTAGCCACTCTGGAAAACAGTATGGAGGTTCCTCAAATAGTTGACAATAGAGCTACCATACAATTTAGCAATTGCACTACTGGGTATTTACCCCTAAGATACAAATGTAGGGATCTGAAGCAGTACGTGTACCCCAATGTTTATAGCAGCAATGTCCACAATAGCCAAACCATGGAAAGAGCCAAGATGTCCATCGATAGATGAATGGATAAAGAAGTGGTATATATGTACAATGGAATATATGCAGCCATCAAAAGGAAATAGATCTTGCCTTTTGCAATGACGTGGGTGGAACTGGAGGGCGTTATGCTGAATGAAATAAGTCAATCAGAGAAATACATGTATCATATGACCTCACTGATGTGAAGAATTCTTAATTTCAGGAAACAAACTGAGGGTTCCTGGAGTGGTGGGGGGTGAGAGGGATGGGGTGGCTGGGTGATAGACATCGGGAAGGGTATGTGCTATGGTGAGTGCTGTGAATTGTGCAAGACTATTGAATCACAGATCTGTACCTCTGAAACAAATAATACAATATATGTTTAAAAAAAAAGAAGTAGAAGAAGAAGATAGGAGGGGAAGAATGAAGGGGGGAAATCGGAGGGGGAGATGAACCTCGAGAGACGATGGACTCTGAAAAACAAACTGAGGGTTATAGAGGGGAGGGGGGTGGGAGGATGTCTTAGCCTGGTGATGGGTATTAAAGAGGGCACGTTAAGCATGGAGCACTGGGTGTTATACACAAACAATTAATCATGGAACACTATATCAAAAACTAATGATGTAATGTATGGTGATTAACATAACAATAAAAAATTTAAAAAAAAGAAATGGACAGAAGACATGAGCAGACACTTCTCCAAAGAAGACATACAGCTGGCCAACAGACATATGAAAAATGCTCCATATCTCTAACCATCAGGGAAATACAAATCAAAACCACAATGAGATCCCGCCTTACACTAGTTAGAATAGCAAAAATTAACAAAACAGGTAACAACAAATGTTGGCATGGATGTGGAGAAATGAGAACCCTCTTACATTGTTGATGAGAATGCAAGCTGGTACAACCACTTTGGAAAACAGTATGGACGTTCCTGAAGATGTTCAAAATAGAGCTACCCTATGACCCTGCAATTACACTACTAGATATTTACCACAAACATACAGATGTAGTGAAAAAGAGGGGCACCTGCACCCCAATGTTCATAGCATCAATGTTCACAATAGCCAAACTGTGTAAGGAGCCAAGATGTCCTTCAAAAGATGAATGAATAAATGATGATGATGATGAATGTGGTTCATATATACAATGAATATTACTCAGCCATTAGAAAGGATGAATACCCACAATTTGCATTGACAGGGAACGAATTGGAGGGTGTTATGCTAGGTGAAATAAGTCAAGCAGAGAAAGACAATTATCATATGGTTTCACTCACATGTGGAACATAAGGAATAGTGTGGAAGACCACAGGGGAAGGGAGGGAAAACTGAACGGGAATAAATCAGAGAGAGAGACAAACCATGAGAGACGCTGAACTCCGGGAAAAAAACTTGGGGTTACAGAGGGGAAAGGGGGGGATAAAGGTAACTGGGTGATGGGTAATAATGAAGGCATGTGTTGTGATGAGCACTGGGTATTATAAACAACTAAGGACTCGCTGAACACTACATAAAAAATTATGATGTACTATATGCTGGCTAACTGAACATTAAAAAAAAAAAGAAAAAAAAATGTTCAACATCACCAGCCAACAGGGAAATACAAACCAAAACCACAATGAGATACCACCTTACACCAATTAGAATGGCTAAAATTAACAAGACTGGGAACAACAAATTTTGGCATGGATGTGGAGAAAGAGGAACTCTCTTCCATTGTTGGTGGGAATGCAAGCTGGTACAGCCACTCTGGGAAACAGTAAGGAGATTCCCCAAGATGTTAAAAATAGAGCTACCCTATGACCCAGCAATTGCACTACTAGGTATTAACTCCAAAGATACAGATGTAGTGAAAAGAAGGGGCACTTGCATAGGGTTCATAGCAGCAATGTCCACAATAGCCAAACTGTGGAAAGAGCTGAGATGTCCTTCAACGGATGAATGGATAAAGAAGATGTGGTCCATATATACAATGGAATATTACTCAGCCATAAGAAAGGATGAATACCTACCATTTTCACTGACATGGATGGAACTGGAGGAGATTCTGCTAAGTGAAATTAGAAATTAGGAAAAGAAATTATCATATGGTTCCACTGATATGTGGAACAAAAAATAGCGTGGAAGACCATAGGGGAAGGGAAGGAAAATTGAATGGGAAGAAATCAGAGAAAGAGACAAACCATGAGCGACTCTGGATTCTGGGAAACAGAGGGTTACAGAAGGGAGGGGAGTGGGGAAATGGTGATGGGTATTGAAGAGGGAAATGTTGTGATGAGCACTGGGTGTTATACTCAACTAATGAAACAATACATCAAAAACTAATGAAGTACTGTATGCTGACTAACTGAACATAATAATAAAAAAATTAAAAGTAAAAAAATAAAAGAATTTAAAAATATATTGGCAGTTCAAATCCAGGAATACATAAAAATTACCATACATAATTACCAAGCAGGTCTTACTTAAACAATGGAAGGCTGGTTCAGTATTTGAAAACTGATTGATGGGATTCACCATATTGAAAGAGTAAATTAGAAAACAAACAAACATATGATCATACAATAAATAAAGCATTTGAAAAAAATCAATTCATTTAAAATTTCTCAACAAATTAAGAATGGAAGGAAAATGTCATGTGATCCTGCAAAGAGGATCTTCCCTCTACCTAGGACCAAACGTACTAGTGCCAGATAATAATAAAAGCCCTAGGTAAGTATGGATGATCCAAGAATAGAAAGAGCCTCAGCATTTCTTCCTGGAGATCAAGACTCCAGACTTTGCCTGAGACCTGAAGTTATACTAGAAACATTGCCAAAAAAAAAAAAAAAATAGAGAAAGCTGTATGAATTTTCTTAGGCAATAGGCTTATGACAATGTCATACAAAGTTCTATACCCAAATAAGATGTGAGAAGAGTGGAATATTATCTTTCCTCAAAGTGGTAGAGAGAAATGGTGAAGCATCTTGGATAGTCTCTCCCAGTCTTAGACTACAAAATAATGTGGAAAAGTAGAAATGTCTCCTGTGAGCATACAGTAGGGGTGGGCTGAAAAAGAACCAAAGTTGAGAATGTTGAAGTCAGAAACAAGGAGTATTATTGCAGTGCAAGACTGGATTGATGACTGAGAACCAGATGGAACAATGCACATCTCAGTGGGATCAGGTAGTGGACTGTTGGGACCCTGTAACAAATTTTCACAGTGTAATAAATGCTTTGAGCACTGTCATGCTAGTTAATGTTGAGAATCCATATATATTGTTACCAAGATCCTGGGTCTCTCTCTCTCCACATTGTTTGCCAGTTGTCACAGCTTCTTACACCTGTGATTTTGCCTTCTTGTTTTTTAGGATAGGTGTAATATTACAGCATATATATCCAAAATGTAAAATAGCTTAAGCACAATAGAAGTTTATTTCTCACTAATATTGATATTCCAAGGTGGTTCCAAGTTGGCAAGGCTCTGTTTCACAGAGTTTTTTGGGAACCCAGGCTAATGAAGGCCCTGCCATCTTAAAATATATGCATATAATGTTTTCCTTGAATATATGCATATAAGGTTTTCCCCAACTGGGGAAAAGGAAACAGCATGAAGTAATTCATAGGTATTTTTTATAGGCCAGATATAATAAAATTTAATCTGTATTCCAGTGGCTGGAGCTCCATTAACATGACTGTCCCAGGGAAGCTAACCCAAGGGATGCTGTGCAACTGATTTTATGAAACCTACCAGAGCCAGATAGTTGTATCTGCAGGGCCATATTAAACTTGGATTTAAGATATTCTGGAATCTCACATTCAGTAAGTTTAGGGGAAGGGAGTGCTAAAATGGGACTTTTAAGATAAGAACTAAGTGATAAACTAGCAGCAAAGGACTGTGGCTAGCAACTGAATCATTCATTGCAGACTGTTTGATTGCCCCTTGTCCCTTTAAGCCAATCTTCACATCTACATTCCCTAAAATCCCTATTCACAGAAAAGGGTCACAATAGAAAATTTTAAAAAGGGAGAGAGAGAGAAAGATCTTGAGGACACTTCCCAAGCCTCCTTCCTGTTTATTCTGACTTTCTCTTCTGTTGACCCTTTTCCATCTGATTCTAAAACTTTGGATCCACAGTCCTTTGGGTTTGTATTAGTTAGTTCAGGCTGCCATAACAAAGTATCACAAACTGAGTAACTGAAACAACAGAAATGTATTTTCTCATAGATCTGGAAGCTGGAAGTCTGAAATCAGTGTGCCAATGTAGTCAGTTTCTGGTGAGAGTTCTCTTCCTGGTTTGAAGATGGCCACATTCTCGGTGAGTCCCCATATGACCTTTCCTCAGTACATGAACACGGAGAGAAAAAGAGATCTCCCTTTCTTTCTTTCTTTGAAGGCTAAGAGTTCTATCATATTAGAGGCCCACCTTTATGATCTCATTTAACCTTTAGTACTTCTTTTTTTTTCTTAACTGACTGTATTTTTTATTATTATTATTTTGTTTTTATTGAGGTATAATTGACATAACATGATATTAGATTTAGGTGTACAATGTAATGATTCAATATACTTGTATATATTATAAAATAATCACCACAATAAGCCCAGTTAATATCCATCATCATACATAGTTAGTTTTTTGGTGTGATGAGAACTTTCAAGATCCACCCTCCTAGCTATTTTCAAGTATGCAATACAATATTATTAAATATAATCATCATGCCATATATTACAGTCCCATAACTTAATTTTGTAAGTGGAAATTTATAACTTAACCCCTGAATTACTCTTAAAGTAACCTTAATTAATCCCCCTAACCTTAGTTATTCCTTAAAGACTCTGTCTCCAAATACAGACACACTGGGAATTAAGGCTTTGAAATATAAATTTTGGGGAAACACAATTCAGTCCATAGCAGGGCTTAATTTCAGTACTTGGGCATCATCACATCTTTTCCTAAGGTCTCTTTACCTGGCTCACCTCTCTGGATCTTCATGCAAGGAAAGATTTATTACACTTAGCAGAAGGTCCTAACACTAGTTCCATTCAGCTGAGACCTGGTTTCCTCTTCATTCTTTTTTTAATAAGATGCAATTCAGGAAAAGGGAATGTAAAAAACACCCATTAACAACTAGAGTTAATAATCAGGAATTACAAGAATGGTGATACTGAGATACAGATTTATTTCAAGAAGGCCTGTCTCATCTAAATGATGGCTTTAGCCAATGGCTGGGTGTACAGTTCTGGACCCCTAATTAGAGAAAAAACTAGGCAAATGTTAGGACCCTAATGAAATGGCCAGAATTTCAGATTAGGTCATTTTTATTGGGAAGTTCATGGGATGTAGACCAGAAGTTTCTAGATAAAATTTAAGGGGGAGGCTATGGCCTGCTGGGCTCTTGAAGCCCCAGCTAATCTCTAGCAATTACCAGGAGTAGGTAAGTGAACTATTCCTAGTCATTGACTATTAATTGAGTGAAACTCTCAATCCAATGCCAGTTTCATTTTCATTGACTTAGAAATTAAATAGACTTAAAGTATGTTTTCAATACAGTTGACTCTTTAACAATGTGGGACTTAGGGGCATTTACATTTCACACAATAAAAAATTTCAATGAAAAAAACCTATGAATAACTTTGACTCTCCAAAAACTTCACTACTGATGGCCTCCTGTTGACCAGAAACCTTACCAATAACATAACAGTTGATTAACACATATTTTGTATGTCATATATACTGTATTGTCATAATAAAGTAAGCTAGAGAAAAGAAAATGTTATTAAGAAAATAATGAGAAAATACGTTTATAGCTCCATACTGTATTCATCCAAAAAACAAAAAAATCTGCTTTTAAGTGGACTAGCACAGTTCAAATCCTTGTTGGTCAAGGGTCTACTGTATTTCTAAATGGATGGGTTAAGGGCCTCAAGACCTAAAATAATTATATTTGATACTCTAACTTCCAAGGTTGTTGCTTCCCCAGGTACAGTGGGATCTGAACTAAAGGGTGGTATTTCTGTAGCAGTGGGAACTCTCCATCTGTGACCCAGCTCTCTTTTAATGTTGAGGTTTTCCTTTATTAAAAACAAAAACAGAAACAAAAAAAAAAACTTACCTTCTTGTGTGTTAAGCCAGGGGACATTTAAAAGAAACCATCCTCTGATGTATCAGAAATACTTCTTAACCTAAAATCTCTGGTGTAGGCAAAGAATATGTGTTTTGACTCATCCCTGCTTTCCTGGGTCAAATTCCCCCCAGGTAGTTGAGACATTTTCTTTCTTGGGTCTGGAGTATACACTCTTGTTTACTGATAAATTAATTCGGCAAATATTTACTGAGAACCCATGATGTGATTAGGGATACAGCAACATAGAAAAAAAAATCCCTACATTTGTGGATGTTTTCACACTCTCTGGTATAGGACTATTGACATGCATGGTACACTAGATAGTGGAAAGGAGAAATAATAAGACAGGAAATAAGGATAGCAAGTGGCAGGAGAAGACATTTGAGATTTTGATAAGACCACCAGGCATTCTCTCAGGGCAACAAGCAGGCCAATGTCACATGAAATGTAGAATATTGCCATCCTAAGTCAGAGAGGTATTGAAGGCCCAGATGTCATGGAGGACCCTATACACTTTCTTAAGAGTAAAATAATAGATGATAGATAGATGATAGATGATAGATGATAGATGATAGATGATAGATAGATAGATAGATAGATAGAT
>NW_027397124.1:294115-326730 GCF_003265705.2 Callorhinus ursinus | reverse complement strand
AGATAGATAGATAGATAGATAGATAGATAGATGATAGATAGATGATATATTTCTGCCCTGACATGGGGATCCTAAAACCCTTGTTTCCTAAATTTTCTGAAGTGATAAGAGCACTAGGTACATCTTATGTTCTAATATTTGGTCTTTAACCCTGATTCCTGACAAAGAACTTTTAAATCCCTTGGAATTTCCTGGGTGACAATACTGTCTTTTGTTCTAAGAAAGTGATTCTGGGTGGGCTCTGGGATGAGTCCTGGGTGGGGGCTGGTGAAAGACCAAGACATAATTAAAAGCCAGGAATATTCATTCTTACCCTCCATTCTCCAGAGAGGGGAGAGAGGCTGGCAACAAAATTATTTTGATCATACCCACTTGATGAAGCCTCCATACAAATCCCAATAGCATAGGATTTGGAGCGCTTCCAAATTATAAACACAACCTGTTATCAGGAGGATGATGCATCCCAACTCCTTTCAGACTTTTAACTTTTCTTCTAGCTGTTTAACCACCTCTTTTATCATATCCTTTATTACACAATAAACTGGTAAACCTAAGTGTTTCCCTGAGTTATCTGAGTTGTTCCAGCAAATAATTGAATCCAAAGTGGGAGAGGCCATTGTAACCTCTTATTTGTAGTCAAGTCAGACAGAAGTTGTGGGTAACCTGCAGACTTATTATTTAGTATTGGCATCTGAAGTGGGGGGTAGTGTCATGAAAATAAGTCCTTAACTTATGGGCTCTGCAGTAACACTGGTTAATGTCAGAATTAAATTGGATGATAGGGCACTTGGCTGGGGTTACAAAGAATTGTTTTGTGGGGAAAAAAAACCTCCATAAACTTAGTATCAGAAATGTGCTTGATAAGTTCTGTATAGATTTTGCTTACTAACCCTTTATCAGATATATTATTTGCAAATACCATCTCCCATTCCAAAGATTGCCTTTTAGTTTTTTGTTTCCTTTGCTGTGCAGAAACTTTTTATCTGCATGAAGTCCCAATGGTTAATTTTTGGTTTTGTTTCCCTTGCTTCCAGAGACGCGTCTAGCAAGAAGCTGCTACTGCTGAGGTCAAAAAGGCTATTGCCTGTGTTCCTTTCTAGGATTTTGAAGGTTTTCTGTCTCACATTTAGGTCTTTCATCCATTTTGAATTTATTTTTGTTATGGTGTAAGCAAATGGTCCAGTTTCACTCTTTTGCATGTTGCTGTCCAGTTTTCCCAATACCATTTTTTTAAAAGACTGTCTTTTATCCACCAGATATTCTTTGTGCTTTGTTAAAGATTAGTTGACCACATAGTTGCGGGTCCATTTCTGGGTTTTCTATTCTGTTCCCCTGATCTATGTGTCTATTTTTGAGTTAGTACCATACTGTCATGACAACTACAGCTTTGTAATATAACTTGAAGTCCAGAACTGTTGGATGCCTCCAGTTTTGCTGTTCTTCTTCAAGATTGCTTTGGCTATTTGGGGTTTTTTGTGGTTCCATATGAATTTTAGGATTATTTGTTGTACCTCTATGAAAAATGTTGGAGTTATTTTGATAGGAATTGCATTAAATGTGTAGATTGCTTTGGGTAGCATAGGCATTTTAACAGTATTTGTTCTTCCAGTCCATGAACATGGAATGTTTTTCCATTGCTTTGTATCATCTTCTTGCATGAGTGTTTTATAATTTTCAGAGTACAGATCTTTTACCCCTTTGGTTAGGTTTATTCTTAGATATCTTATGGGTTTTGGTACAATTGTAAATGGGATCAATTCCTTGATATCTCTTTCTGCTGTTTCATTATTGGTGTACAGAAATGTAACAGATTTCTGTACATTGATTTTATATCCTGCAACTCTGTTAATTCCTGTATCAACTCTAGCAGTTTTGGGGTGAAGTTTTTGCATTTTCTACATAAAGGATCATGTCATCTGTGAAGAGTGAAAGTTTGACTTCTTCCTTGCTGACTCGGGTGCCTTTTATTTATTTTTTGTTGTCTGATTGTTGAGGCTAGAACTTCCAGTACTATGTTGAACAGCAGTGGTGAGAGTGGACATCCCTGTCATGTTCCTGACCATAGGGGAAAAGCTCTCGGTTTTTCCCCATGGAAGATGATATTACCTGTGGGTCTTTTGTATATGGCCTTTATGATGTTGAGATATGTTCCTTTTATCCCTACTTTCTTGAGGGTTTTTTACTGAGACTGGATGCTGTACTTCATCAAATGCTTTTTCTGCATCTATTGAGAGGAACTTATCCTTTCTTTTATTAATGTGGTATATCATGTTGATTGGTTTATGAATATTGAACCACTCTTGCAACCCGGAAATAAATCCTACTTGATCATGGTGAATAATTCTTTTAATGTACACTTGGATTTGACTTGCTAGAATTTTGTTGAGAATTTTTGCATCTATGTTCATCAGGGATACTGGCCTATAGTTCTCTTTTTTAGTGGGGTCTTTGGTTTTGGAATCAAGGTAATGCTGGCCTTATTGAATGAGTTTGGAAGTTTTCCTTCTACTTCTATTTTTTTGAACAATTTGATAAAAATAAGTATTAACTCTTCTTTAAATGTTTTGTAGAATTCACCTATGAAGCCATCTGGTCCTGTACTCTTGTTTGTTGAGAGATTTTGTATTACAAATTCAATTTCATTGAGGATCATCAGTCTGTTCAAGTTTTCTATTTCTTCCTGTTTCAGTTTTGGTAATTTATATGTTTCTAGGAATTTATCCATTTCTTCCAGATTGCCCAATTTGTTGGCATATAATTTTTCATGTTATTCTCTTATGATTGATTTCTGTAGTGATCTGTCCACTCCCATTTGTGATTTTATTTATTTAGGTCCTTTCCCTTTTCTTTTTGATAAGTCTGGGTAGGGGTTTATCAATTTTATTAATTTTTTCAAAGAACCAGCTCCTAATGTCATTGATTTATTCTACTGGGATTTGTTTGTTTGTTTGTTTCTATATCATTTATTTCTGCTCTAATCTTTATTATTTCCCTACTTCTGCTGGCTTTAGGCTTCATTTGTTGTTCTTTTCTAGCTCCTTCAGATGTAAGGTTATGTTGCATATTTGAGATTTTTCTTGCTTCTTGAGGTAGGCCTGTATTACTATACACTTTCCTCTTATGACTGTTTTTGCTGCATCCCAAAGATTTTGGACCATCGCGTTTTCAGTTTCTTTTGTTTCCATGTATTTTTTAAAATTCTTCTTTAATTTCCTTTCACTCTTTAGTAGGATGTTCTTTAACCTCCATGTATTTGTGGCCTTTCCAAATTTTTTCTTGTGGATGACATCAAGTTTTATAGTGTTGTGGTCTAAAAACATGCATGGTATGATCTCAATCTTTTTATACTTGTTGAGGTCTGATTCGTGACCCAGTATGTGATCTATTCTGGACAATGTTCGATGTGCCTAAGAAAAGAATTTGTATTCTGCTGCTTCAGTATTAAGTGTTCTGAATATATCTATTAAGTCCAGTTTTTCATTGCAAGCCATTGTTTGAGTGTGGTAATAATTTGAAAGTAAAGAAGAGAAACACACAGGGCAGTGTAGGTTTGTTTTTGGTTTTTTCTTTCCCCCTACTTAATACCACTGGAAGGTTTCTGGTTGTTTCTCCCCCACATGGTTTTTCTTACAGTGGTAAAATACACATAACAAAATTTAGCATTTTATCAATATTAAAATGTACAGCTAGGTGGCATTTAGTAAAGTTCCCATGTTTGGCAACCATCACCACTATCATTTTTCAGAATTTTTTAATAGACTATTTTTTTTTACAGCAGTTTTAAGTTCAGGGTAAAATTGAGAAATAGTTAGAGATAGCCCATACACCCCCTACCCCATATCACATATACACAGCCTCCTCCATTATCAGCTTCCTCCACCAAAGTGGTACATTTGTTATAATTGATGAACCTATACTGACACAACATCACCCATAGTTCATTGTTTATATTAGGGTTCACTGTTGATGTTATACATTATATGGATTTGAACAAATTTATAGTAACATATATCTACTTTTAAAGTATCATACAGAATAGTTTTACTCCTTTAAAAATCCTCTGGATTTCAACTATTCATCTCATCTTTCCCTCTAGCCCCTGACCACCACTGATCTTTTCACAGTTTCTATAGTTTTGTCTTTTCTGGAATATCATATATTGGAATCATACAGTTTGCAGCCTTTTCAGATTGGCCTTTTTCACTTAGTAATACACATTACAGTTTCCTTCATGTCTATCAATCATTTCTTTTTAGCACTGAATAATATTCTGTTATCTGAATATGTCACAATTCATTTGTCCTGTTGGACTTTTTTGTTTTTATGTTTTTGTTTTCAACAGAGGAATAACATGATCTATCTCTTGTTTTAACAGAACAGAAGTGATTCTGTCACTATACTCAGTACAGACAAGAGGGCAAAGGCAAATGCTAGGACATAAATTGCACAATCCAGGCAGGAGATGGTGGTGGATTGGGCCAGAGTGGTAATTGTGGGGATAATATAAATGGTAATATTCTTGATTTTTTAGGATAAAGCCAACATGATTTGATCATGAATTAGAACTAAGATGTAAGTGAAGCCATTCAATTGAATTTTTGTCCCTAAGTAAATGTTACTGCTTTCTCCAAGGTAGTATAGGGGTTTCTTATAGCAGAAACTGTTGGTCTTTTATCTCTCCTCATCACAGGAATCTATACCTTTGTATACAAGGTGAACATTTCTTTAGGTTTTATCCAAGACCTTTGCTAAAATTCATCTATATCCCATTATCTGAAATTTTAATATTTACTACATGAGTTGTTTTAATGCATACCCATATATGAGTGGGAAAGAATGAAGAAAGAAAGGGTAATATATGTAGGGTAAAATTTGTTTGGGTTAGTGGCATTGTACTACATTGGATTTATCATGGACTGATCCAACCTGGTCTTCTCCTTTGGTGCTTCATTCTTCTAGGCTGGAAAGGTCATTAAACAGGAGTGTTCGAATTCAAGTCAACAGTGCAAAGGGTGGGCACACTTTTAAAAATCAGTGTTAATTAGCTGTTAATTTTCCTACATTATTAATTCAAGAAATTAAACTTGATATAGTTGTTTCATTGATCCTCTTCATATTTTTTGAAGTGGATTAGAATGCTCTCAACCAGCTCTGAGAAAAGCAACTTATTTTTTTTTAAAAAGGGAAATCATGGAATACAGAATATCACTACTGGAGGGAATCTTCTGGCTCACCTAGTGTAAACTCTTCTCTTACAAGTTTAAGCAATCTGCTATGAGCTGAGCCAGGCTTTCTGACTCTGACTCTGGTAACTTCCCAATGTTAGAAAGAATAAGCAAGCTCAGATGGAGCTGAGCAGTAAGAAATAAAAAAAGAAGTCCAGATCATTTTTCCCATCCTAAAATAAATAAATAAATAAATAAATAAATAAACAAACAAACAAATAAATAAATAAATGTACTACCACATTCTGGCTTCCATAACAGAACTCCCTTATGCCATTAATGTGGGCAGTCTTATATAATGTATTACTGTTATGAGACAGGAGGCCTTTAAAACTAAATGAACTGCAGTCTTTGTTAAAATGCATGTCTCTGTGATAATCAGTGTTCATTAAAAATGTGACTAAATAAAACAATGAATTACAACTGCTTTCTTCCTCCAGAACACACAGAAGGGTAAAATTCAAATAAATTTTGTTTAGAATATATCATGAGAAGTTAATTTTATTGCATTTTACTTACAAATAAAAGCAGGGTGGATCCTAGCTACTTTTTACTACAAGATTTTTTAAATTACATTTTTAAACTGTGTAATCCAAAAGGTTTTGTGGGAGAAGTAAGCAGACACAAACTGATGTTCATTTCCTCTCATTTTCCATGTGTTTTCTTTGGTTAATCAAATACTCTAAAACTATAAAATGCTTCATGTGATAGGAAACCTCTCTGAAAGGCATCCAAATTGTTTGTGTTCACCAACAGATTTATAGTAGTGACTTCTGGGTTTGCAAATTCTACCTCAACCCAAAACCACTTGTCAGACTATAATTTGGTTGCAAAATGAAACATCACAAAAGCAAATTGATAGGAAATGTTTTTACTCAGCAAACATGAATTCCAAAGGTGGTGGACATGAATAACCAATTCTTTTAACCCTTTTTACCTCTAAATATTTCTATAGGAACTGATTTGGTCAAGGGATGGCCATTTTGCATGGCATAATTTTCTTAAGTACTGAGACATTGAAACTCCTATTATTGTAATGGGTAAACAAAATGCAGTAACCTGTCAAAATAATTTTATTTTAATCAAGTAGCATCATGTTGTATTTACTAGTTATAAGAGTCTAATTTGTACATCATACTGAGAGTAACTGCTGTCACTAGAGTTTTTTCTGCCACAGAGCATCTCTGAAAATGGAATCATGATCATGGGTGCAATCAAATGTAGATTTGACCTTTAATAATAAAATCTTTACCCACAGAAATATCATATATAACATCCTTTAGAAGCAAAGCTCTATTCGGCAAGTTAGCTTGGCTATGCTCTACAGGGTTACAGGCTTACAAGGTATTTAAGATGTTTATTTAGGTATGTGACTGAGAAAATCTCTGAGACACTAGGATTTATTAAAATCAATTCTTTGGTTATACCATAGGCATCTTCTAGTACTATGCCACTGAAATCCAAGTCAGCTGGAGTTTTTGTGTCCTTGTCACCTATAAAACGGAACTTACAGGACTTAAAATAGTCTCTTTCTTAGATGAACAGGATTGGGGGGAGCTTCATCCTGTTTCATTTAATAATCATGTGTAAATTCACTCATTTAGAAGCATTTATTGAGAACTTTCTAAGAGCCAGTTGTTGTGATAGGCCTGGTAACACAAGTATATTTCAGCCTTATAGCAGGAGAGGGAGGAAAGAAGGAAGGGAAACAGAGAGAAAATTAAAGAAAGAGAGAGAATGCTCTCCCATAACACAGAGATGAGAAAATCAATGTCCTGGAAAGTATTTTTGTTGATTCTACTTATTTTTACAAGTGGTAATGAAGTAACAGGGAAAACAATAAGTAATTTCAATTCATTTATTTAATAAAGACAATAAGATATTTTTAAAAGGAAACCAGGATAATCAAGTATTTATCTGTATATATATATATATATATATATATATATATATATGTGTGTGTGTGTGTGTCACTTCTTCATGTTTTATACATTTTAATTCAACTTTTAGTTTTCCAAATAATATATAAGTCTAGACTGATTTTTTTTGTATTCTTAAAGAAAGCTAATAAAACAATTATATAATGGTGATGATGACAGCATTTATCATGTGCTGGCCAGTAGGCTAACCACTCTGCTACATTTTTTCAGTTTATTCTTACTGAACACTTATGTGTAGATAGTATATTCTTCAAATTATATGGACAAGAAAAGTGAGAGGGTTATTGACTTGGGAGAGCTAGAACAAAACCCTAAATCTGTTTGACACCAAACCATGTTGGTAATCACTGCACCATAACATCCTTCCATAGTTGTGTAACACTCTATCTGCAAAGATATTGAGTCCACGGAAAGTATTTAAGTCTCAGTGGCCTAGAATTCCAGATTTTAGAACCAGCAATGACCTTATGCTTCATTTAACCTGATCTATTCCAGTTACTACACATATACTCACTTGCTCAAACTAGAAACTTAATGCCCCTACACTCATTTTGCTCCCCTCCACCTAATCTGTCACCAATCTTGCTAATTTGACCTACAGCATATTTTCCAATCTGTTTATATTTCATGTCCATTGCCTTGATCAAAGATAACACTGTGATCTCTAGTCTGAATACTCTAATAGTCATTTAACTTTCTATTCAGTTCTTCTCCTCACTCTCCCTAACTCTGGCACTCTGAGTGTGTTTCTGAACCAAAATCAATGCCAGAAGCTTGAAGAAATGCAGAATCTCAAGCCTCATTTCAAACATATGAACCTAGAATCTGTATTTTCAAATCTCCAGTTGATAAATCTACACAATACAGTACAGTGACTTTAAATTTTTTCTTTGGCAGTTTGCTAGAGGTGGGGTTGTGATGGATGATGAGGGGGATCACCCCCCTAGATTTATTGACATTGGCTAAGAACAAGCCATTCTGAGAAACACCAGGTGCACAGTACTACCAGAAGCTTTAGAGCCTGGAGACTCAATTTAACTCTTCTATTCAAAGTAGCATTTATTTCCCACATGATACCATTTTTTTGAGCCACCCACATTTCCCAAGGGGAATCTAGCCAGGCCCTATATATAGCTCTATTCTTAATTGATATTTCCTTCATGAGCTTTGCTTCATTTTTGTTGTTGTTGTTTTATCATCACTATCAAAGTGTGGGGTCTCATCATCTGGGCAACTGGTTGTGGTATTTTCATAATTTTCAAGACACAAGAATTTCACTGGCTTACCTTTATCCTCACTATTGACAAAATGAATATCACTCTACAATTTTGACAACTCTCTCGTTTATCTGTCTCTATAAGTTTTTATTGATCTTTTGGCTAAATGTTTACACTAACTCGTGCTCTTTCCACTAATTAAATTTGTTCCCCTTTCTCCCTATGTGACTTCTAATGGAGTCTTTCTTTGAATTTCTCCTCTAAGTTTCTATTTAAAAATGTCTCTGGATCTTCACATTCCACTACCACAAATTCTTCCACTGCATCACACTGTGCTTATATTTCAAACATTTTAACCTGGATCATAAGTTTTGCAGGAATTCATCCTCATCTCTCCAGCATTTTTTTTTCATTGCTCCCCTTTTATTTCTTCAAACTGACCAATATATATGCTCCTCTGGCCCTACCCCTCATCTTCTATACTTTTGTGCCTAACTTTTGTCCCCTTCATATTTCCGGTAAGCCATCACCTCCTTAGAGAGAGCTCACTCTGTTATCCTTTCTCATAGCACCTGATGATAACACAATAAATAATCATCTATCATGTATGTATTTTCAGTTTGTTTAGATGTTGGCCCCTATAAAAAACACAGTCCATTTCTGTTTTTTTCATGATTTACATTGTCATGTAGGTTGTGACTGACCAATCTATTTATTTATCTACCTTTCTTTCTTCTAAGAATGGATCTGATCCAATTCCTTCAGCAGATGAAAAAAGTAAAGTCTAGAAAGGTTAAGTAAATTTGGAAAAGGCCAAAATTGTGTAAGTAGTAAAGCTAGATTTTCTGGCTTCCAATGCAGTATGATTTTTAGTACATCTCTACTATATATACATATACATATACTTATAAATGCATATGTATTCGTATACATATACATACACATACATATATTGGGGGAATGACCTGGGAGATGTGAATCACATAGTTCAACTTACCACTTTGCAGTAATCATGGGCATTAAACTCCACTGGCTGTCAAAGCCAACAGTGTGAAAATGGCTGTGTTTCATTGACTAAGGCCAGCAAGTCTAAGACAAATAAAGAAAGAACACTTTGTGCTGACTCATGAATTTATTCCAGTAAAGTTGGTGGAAGGAAAACGAATATTGGTTAACCAAAATCTGACTCACTGGCCACCAAATCTGACTTCTCTTGCTGGGGAATATCTACTCTCAAGCTCACTGGGCTCATTTCTCAGCAAGTCAAGAGATCCAGTGTCACAACCTGCCAACCTCAATTGGCCTTCTTCAGTGATGGGTGTGGATGTGGTACAGTTAGGAATGTGCCTCAATCTCCACATGCAAGAGAGACAAATCCAATATAGCAGGAAAATGGGGTTGAAGGGAAAATTCTCTCTTAAGAACAAAAAATAAAATAATTTTTAAATGCCAAACTGAGATGCACTAAATCTTACTTACACATTTGACAATCAAATTAAGAAATTTTGTTCTTATAGCATGCTTTAGGTTGGGTCAACATACATCTATTTCTCCAACAACAAACAACAATTACAAAAATCAAATGAAATAAGAAATGTACTATGCTCAGCTATTATAATACCAACACCACCACTAAGCATAATCCTAAAAACAAGGAAAATATTCTCATATAAGATTTATGATTTGGAGAGCTGACATAGGACAGTGAAGACAGTATTTGAAGGCATTTGGCAAAAGGAGGTAAAATTTCAGTATAAAACCAGCTATATTGCTAACCCAATTCACCTAGGACATCTTATGTTCTTCCTGCCTAGGGTTGTGATTTTTGGGGTGGAGTAGAGTAGGGTCTGACTTGGCATTCTAGGGTATAGTGGTTAAATGGCTGCAGCTGTGAGAATCAGTACATTACTGTGGAAAGCAGAAAAGCTAGAAATCACATTGATTGCATATGGTGCACCTCTCTTGTTTATCTTCTGTTGCTGAAAACACTCTGCTCAACTGACTTAGGCAACCACCTTTTCTCTAAACCAGAGCATATGTGGTAGGCATGTCTTCTTCAGCTATGTCTGCTATATAATGGGATTGGCCATTAATAAATTGAACACATTCTGAGGGTGCACCTGCACTAAGCAAGCCATGTAATGAGGGTTAATTGTGAGATTAACAGAATGATAAACTTTGCTATACTCAGCGGTTGCATGGTATTGCAGCAAAATCATGCCTCTTGTTTAGGGGCTACTTCAACCTAGTGCCTTTAAGAACTAGTAATAGAGAGCACATAATTGTATGTGTGGTATAAATAGTCTCTTAATTATAGCACCAAAAAGCCCTTTTTTCTGCTACTGATGCAAAGCATTCATAGTTGGCCAGTATGTGATTTCTGAGGAATTAAAACCAGATCAGGAAGACTTGTTACAGCCAAGCATGCTCTTCTTCTGATAAAGCCCAATGAAGGTTAACCTTCCTGTTCACCAAGTGCCACTGAGAATTGAGAAGTGTGTGTGTGTGTGTGTGTGTGTGTGTGTGTGTCTGAGAGAGAGATAGGTGAGAGAAAGTTAAGACAGCTCTTGAAAAATCACAGCCAAATATATATTGTTCTGTTTAGTTTGAAAGATGACATCATTGATACAGATTAGCAACTAAGCATCTGTGCTGACCCATGCAAGAACAGTAGTTTTCACTACACAGCATGGAAGTAAAACAGGAAATAAAGATTCAATTTAGATTTGATTTTACAAATATTGAAGCCAAGAAATAAACAATAGTGATGAGAAAAGCTTTCCTTGGCATATTCTTGGCTATTAGCATCAGGATGTAAACAGACAGAATGGGAAGAGTGGCCATGGAAAGTGGTTTCCTAATTGTTGTATATCATGATTTTTTTATTTATCCAAATGTCACAGGTTGGAAGAAACAAATGAAGTATGTGGCTGAGCTTCTAGAATTGTGAAACATTTTGTACAAACAGTGAGTAGTAACATTTGTTCCACCAAAGAGAAAACATTATGCTGTGGTCAAAAGAATAGTAGACTCAGTCAAATTCAGTCTACTCCCTACTTCCTATATAAATGTGGCAAATCACTTGAGCTTTTTGGACTTTGGTTTAGCTATCTATAATATCATTCTTTAGGTTTATTGATTATGTAATGCAAGAACTCTCCCATATTTTCAAGAAATGAGTTAGTCCTTTACTTCAATGCCAATCATAAAGTTTGAGACAAAGGGATGAAGTCTCTTTATTAAGACTCTCACTATGAAAAAAAAATCCTTTTTCCTTTGGCTATATTGGCTAAACATGTTTAAGCCAAATCAACCATTTTATAATATGCCTTCTTGGGACATTTTTTAAAGCAATTACCTTGAATTAACATGGGCAGCTAAAGCCCAAAGGTAACTAAAGCCTATCTTTTTCAACCATATTCAATAAACACATAACACACTACTGTTTCTAAATTAATCCAGTATCTAAACTGAATCTTCATTCCTTGTGTCTTTTGTTTTGTTTTAAATCTTATAACAGCATCTGAAAATCTTAAATAATTTTCAAACTTTTATGCTAACATTTTCCCTTCTCTCCATCTTGCCAGGCACATCCCATCTTTGGTGAAGAGTCTAAACTCTACCTCCTGCATCAAGACTTTGACAGTCACTTTAATCATAATGTCTGTTTTCTGATCTCCTATATCATCTAGTGTTTAAGCTTATAATTATTCCTTTCTGACTTTCTCATGGCCTCTATTTGAATGGATATACCCCTTACTATGCTTTTGCTTTTTGAAGGCTAATGTTTTAACCTCAGTTTCCTCATCTATAAGGAAACAGAGGGTCTAACAAGGATTCTACAGCATAGGCTTATATAACTTCCAGCCTTGCAGAGGTGTTATTTACATTATAGGATTAGGAAAATGTATTGCACATTATTACCAGTTGCTCAATAAGAAGTGCACATAATTTTGTGAAAGTACATATATACAGTTATTTTTATTCCTTTAATAATTTTAAAAATCTACATTTTGCCAAATTAAAAAGAAAAACAAAATTGGAAGCAAAAATTATTTTCATTAAATGACTGGTAAAATGAATTTTCCTTCCTAAAATAAGACAAGGCAATTCTAATAACTTTTATAGTATATCAAGACATTTATATTGACCTTCAAAAAAAAAAACGGACTTAAAATAACCTAAACCCAACTTGCATTTTCATCAGAGCTATGCTGCTATTACCTTAGCCATCATTCATCACGTAAGTCAAATAGTTTATAGAGAAAGAACATAAATTGTAACCCCAAGTCAGGAATGCTATCAATGAGTTTGGAAGTTTACATTCTGTTGGTGTGAGGTCACTATTTGCTGTCACTATTGATCAATGACCCAACAAGTGTCTTTAGCCCTAGGCTGTTTTTCTGGTTTTAGCAAGTTTCCTAGTTTTAACAGGTTTAGTTACAAAACCTAGACAATGATTTTGTATTGAAATTCAGCAAGTCACATTTTGGTGATTTAAAATAACAATGTATTTTAAAAAGCAGTAGTAATCTAAATTGCCATCCAAATGGTTAGCGTTTTAGAAACAGTGATTGATGAAACACAGGGTAAAGGATTACTTCCATAAATAAACAGAGACTTAAAACCTTTTAGCAAGATAATTCATATCACTCAGTTTAATCTCTTATGAAACAGTTCTAGTCTCCTAGCAATTTCATAATCTCTTTCAGTAATTATGAAGGTATCATTTTCCTCCCTGTATTAATACATGAAGAACTGGGAGTAATATGGTTAATATTTTACTGAATTGTTGAAAGGTAGTAGGTTTTTCTCAGCCTCAGTGAGTTCTGACATTTTAACCCATTTATCTCTGATGTATGCAAGTTCTTGACTGTGCCAAAAGAAAGATGCATTTTGCCTGAAGGATCTATAGTTAAGGCAATTTGACATATGTTTTTCTTCTCTCTGAAGTGTGTGTCTCTAGCTGTGCAATTGCCATTTCATTGTGTAGTGGTCATCAAGATTATTTCTTAGATAAAGTTTTGTACAACCAGGATTTTGAAAATATATAGAAAAATTAAAATGATGCTTTACATTAAATTCCAAATTTTATGGAAAAGCACTCAAATACTTCAAACTACAATTATAGAGATTATTCAAAGGATTGGAAAATTGGAAAAAATGCCCAATACAAGATAGGGTAAGTACAATAGCTTATAAAATATTAATCTTATTGTCAATTCATTTCTCATATTGATTGAATTTCTTCTATAAGCTGCTAACTATAAGAATGGACACTACCAAGGAATTTTCTTATCCTTTTATAAAAGATAAAGTAATAATTCATGATTACATGGTTTACATGAAATTATGAATTCCTGGTTTACATGATTGACCTGGATATCCCTCAATTAAAGGGTAATAGATTTTTCCTCTCTCACTCTATTTGGTCATTAGAGTAGTAACCCAAAAGGGCAAGCTCCTGCATGTAATCTTATTGAAGAGTGGTGAACTTTGTTTTCAAATAGGCATCACAGATATTATAAAAATTTAGTACCAAACTGTTGCATGAACTACAGTTCAATTTGTCATGCATGGGCACATATTGTTCAACAGGTGTCTGGAAAATGTGTGCTGTAGGTTATAAAGGGACAAGACAGGTTATCAAAGGTCTGGGATAAATCTGTCACTGATGTGGAAAAACACCTGAGAGACCATGCCTTATTGACAAGAGGGTTAACACCTCAATTTTATGCGTGAAAGGACCAGTCTATGGTAATCTTAGCCTCTGAGTTTTCATTATGAAGTATTTTTAAAAGCTCTTAAGATGATGTTTTCCAGCCTTACCTGCAAAATTAATGGAACATGCTAAGGGTTTAAATAAAATAGATTTTTTGCAATAGTTTATTAATTTAATTTTTAATGAAGAGAATTACAAATACAATGTTGTTTTCATTTTATTCACCATCCTCAGGACCCACAGAAAATATCACATGGCTGAATTATTTTTCTTTTGAATTGTAGTACTGAAATGAAGTGACTCATGAAAAAATGTTCAACATCACTTGGCATCAGGGAAATACAGATCAAAACCACAATGAGTACTACATCACACCAGTCAGAATGACTAAAATTAACAAGTTGGGAAACAACAAATATTGGTGAGGATGCAGAGAAAGGGAAACCCTCTTACACTACTGGTACAGCCACTCTGGAAAACAGTATGGGAGTTCCTCAAAAAGTTAAAAAAAGAGCTACCCTATGACCCAGCAATTGCACTAGGTATTTACCCAAAGGATATGAACATAGTGATTTGAAGGGGCACCTGCACCCCAATGCTTATAGCAGCAATGTCCACAATAGCCAAACTATGGAAAGAGCTCAGATGTCCATCAACAGATGAATGGATAAAGGAGATTTGGCACATATATACAATGGAATATTACTCAGTCATCAAAAATGAAATCTTACCATTTACAATGAAGTGGATGGAACTAGAGGGTATTATGCTAAGTGAAATAAATCAATCAAAGACAATTATATGATTTCACTCATATGTGTAATTGAAGAAACAAAACAGAGGATCATAGGGGAAGGGAAGAAAAAATACAATAAGATGAAATCAGAGAGGGAGACAAATTATGAGACTTAACTAAAGGAAACAAACTGAAGGTGCTGGAGGGAAGGTGTGTGGAGAGAAGGGATAACTGGGTGATGGGCATTAAGGAGGGCACTTGATATAATGAGCACTGAATGTTATATACAACTGATGAATCACTGAATTCAACCTCTGAAACTAATAATACATTATATGTTAATTAATTTAATTTAAATACAATAAAATTTTAAAATATAAAACAAAATACCAAATAAAATGAAGTGACTACATTTTGCATGTATGTATACACACACTAAAATGAATGTTGCCCCTCTATGTATCCACCTTCTGATGCTATTGACTAATTTCAATATTGATATTGCCTATTGATCAAATCATAGTGGTAATTATTTTAATTTTCATTTTATAAGCCATGTAATTATTACATAATTTTTTTAAACGTTACTTAAAAAATTCATAGGATGTTACTTAAAATTTGATTTGGCTGTTTTAAAATAAAGTTATTTCCCAAGAATAAGAGATTTGTAAGTGTAAGAATATTACCTTAAGGAACACTGCAAACTAAAATTGTGCAAATATTTCAAGTAATAGCAATACTACTATATTACCTCTCTAAATGGTTAATTTAAAAAGAAAAAATCATTTAAATGTGTAAGTTCTACTATATTTGTTGAGAACTAAGTTTCGTTATTGTAAGTCACTCTTCATTTTCAGTGTGGGAAATCGCTGATGTAGATGCAAGACCTAGAACTTTTCAAAGGATGACATTCATGCCACTAATAAACATAAAGCAATATGAACGGGCCATAGATTTTCCCAGAAACCACTAAGATGATTGATCTCAATACTATGTCTACTTGCAGTTATGGCATACCTTCTCTTACTCTTCCTACTTGCCTGGAGTGAGTCATCTGACACATTTTGTTTCTATGCAGTAACACGTGTTTTTAAGGTGCTGGTCTCCTAACCAAATAAAATCTAAAGTTTTTCTCTTCTTGTATCCCTGCATACCAACATATGGTCATAAGTTTAAGTTTACATTGTTTTGATTGTATTATAGTAGGTGTTGAAGGGGGGTAAGTAGGAAGAAGTAATCTGCATGAAACTCATTCAGTAATGAAAACTGTAGGGAGCCTAACAGACATGCAGAAGAAGAAAAAGATTTTCCCTGTATTACAGTGTTTGTCTCCACTAGTTCACCATTATTTTTCTCCACCTCATTTGTGATAAAGAAATAAAATATAAAAAAAGTGAGTTTGTTTTTTATTTCCCCACTGTTAACCCCACTTCTAAAAAAAATGTATTTTTTTTTGATGGGACACAAACTAGGAAATTTAAGAGTTCCCAAACATTCTCATTAAATATTGCTTCTCCTTTTCTGGCTGTTTCATCACCACACTTTCCATAATGACTTTTCCATAGAACTCAAAGAAAAAAAAGTGTTTTATTAAATGTCAGTGTCTTTTTTTCCCCAAAATATAACAATGGAATCCATGCAAATAATTTACTTTAATCCCTAATACATGTAATCATTTTCAATACACTAGAAATAAAACTTTTCATTCAACTCTCTTTTGAGTGAGTTGTGAGGGGAGAGATAAGGAGGATTATTTGAAAGAAAGGGTTCATATCCTTAGCTATTTTATTTCTATACTATATGTTTGACTTCATGGTTAAATTATAATTTGTTTCAATCACTAAAAATCAAGTTATATTCTAAAGAAAGAAATTATATTGATCTTTCTTTTCATCATAATAGACATATAATAATAGATATACAAATAAGTGTACATTTATTTTATTTCTTTTAAATGAAATTATTTGTCACATTTGTTATCTAGAAAAAAAATTGGACCTTTTTATTAATTTATAGTCATGAAAGATCAATGTGGAATTTTCAATTTCCTTACTACTAAAGTAATTTTTAAATCTCTGATGTTGGTGAATCATAATCATTACTTAAAAGAAATTGGGAAATATTTTCTCATATTTTCTAATATTTTGATATTTAAAATAAAAATCTGTTTATCCCTTTAAAATTTTTTTTAACTAACTGGAATTTATTTATTTTTTTAAAGATTTTTTTAATTTATTTATTCATGAAAGACAGAGAGAGAGAGAGAGAGAGAGAGGCAGAGGGAGAAGCAGGCTCCCAAGGAGCAGGGAGCCCGATGCGGGACTTGATCCCAGGACCCTGGGATCATGACCTGAGCTGAAGGCAGATGCTTAACCATCTGAGCCACCCAGGCGCCCCTATTTATTTTTTTATTATGTTATGTTAATTACCATACATTACATCATTAGTTTTTGATGTTGTTTTCCATGATTCATTGTTTGTGTATAACACCCAGTGCTCCATGCAGAATGTGCCTTCTTTAACACCCATTACCAGGCTAACCCACCCCCCCACCACCGTCCCCTCTAGAACCCTTAGTTTGTTTTTCAGAGTCCATAATCTCTCAAGGTTCATCTCCCCCTCTGATTTCCCTCCCTTCCTTCTTCCCCTCCTGCTATCTTCTTCTTTTTTTTTTTTTTAACATATAATGTATTTTTTGTTTCAGAGGTACAGGTCTGTGATTGAGCAGTCTTACACAAGACTCACCAGTGCTCACCAGAGCACATACTCTCCCCAAAGTCTATCACCCAGCCACCCAATCCCTCCCACCCCCCACCACTCTAGCAACTGCCAGTTTGTTTCCTGAGATTAAGAATTCCTCATATCAGTGAGGTCATATGATACATGTGTTTCTCTGACTGACTTATTTCACTCAGCATAATACCCTCCAGTTCCATCCACATCGTTGCAAATGGCAAGATTTCATTCCTTTTGATGGCTGCATAACATTCCATTATATATATATATATATATATACACACACACACACACACACACCACTTATTCTTTATCTATTCATCTGTCGATGGACATCTTGGCTCTTTCCATAGTTTGGCTATTGTGCACATTGCCGCTATAAACATCAGGGTGCACGTACCCCTTTGGATTGCTCCATTTGTATCTCTGGGGTAAATACTCAATAGTGCAATTCCTAGGTCGTGTGGTAGCTCTATTTTCAACTATTTGAGGAACCTCCATACTGCTTTCCAGAGTGGCTGCACCAGCTTGCATTCTCACTAACAGTGTAGGAGGGTTCCCCTTTCTCCACATCCCCGCCAACATCTGCCACTTCCTGACTTGTTAATTTTAGCCATTCTGACTGGTATGAGGTGATATCTCATTGAGATTTTGAATTGGATTTCCCTGATGCTGAGTGATGTTGAGCACTTTTTCATGTGTCTGTTGGCCATTTGGATCTCTTTGGAAAAAAGTCTGTTCATGTCTTTTGCCCATTTCATGATTGGATCATTTGTTCTTTGGGTGTCGGGTTTAAGAAGTTCTTTATAGGTTTTGGATACTAGCCCTTACCTGATATGTCATTTGCAAATATCTTTGGCCATTCTATCAGTTGTCTTTTGGTTTTGTTGACTGTTACCTTTGCTCTGCAAAGCTTTTTATCTTGATGAAGTCCCAATAGTTCATTTTTGCCCTTGCTTCCCTTGCCTTTGGCGATGTTTCTAAGAAGAAGTTGCTGTGGCTGAGGTCGAAGAGGTTGCTGCCTGTGTTCTCCTCTAGGATTTTGATGGACTCCTGTCTCACACTGAGGTCTTTCAACCATTTTGAGTCTATTTTTGTGTGTGGTGTGAGGAAAAGGTCCAGTTTCATTCTTCTGCATGTGGCCGTCCAATGTTCCCATCACCATTTGTTGAAGAGACTGTCTTTTTTCCATTGGGCATTCTGTTCCATTGATTTGTGTGTCTGTTTTAGTGCCAGTACCATACTGTCTTGATGATGACAGCACTGTAAAAGAGCTTGAAGTCCAGAATTGTGATGCCGCCAGCTTGGCTTTTCTTTTTCAACATTCCTCTGGCTATTAGGGGTCTTTTCTGGTTCCATAGCAATTTTAGGATGATTTCTTCCAATTCTTTGAAAAAAGGGGACGGTATTTTGATAAGGATTGCATTGAATGTGTAGATTGCTCTAGGTAGCATTGACATCTTCATAATATTTGTTTCTTCCAACCCATGAGCATGGAACGTTTTTCCATTTCTTTGTGTCTTCCTCAATTTCTTTCATGAGTATTTTATAGTTTTCTGAGCACCAATTCTTTGCCTCTTTGGTTAGATTTATTCCTAGGAATCCTATGGTTTTGGGTGCAATTGTAAATGGAATCAATTCCTTAATTTCTCTTTATTCTGTCTTGTTGTTGGTGTAATATGCACTGATTTCTGTGCATTGATTTTATATCCTGCCACTTTACTGAATTCCTGTATGAGTTCTAGCAGCTTTGGGATGGAGTCTTTGGGTTTTCCACATAAAGTATCATATCATCTGCAAACAGTGAGTTTGACTTCTTTGCTGATCTGGATGACTTTTATTTCTTTTTGTTGTCTGATTGCCGTGGATAGGACTTCTGGTACTATGTTGAACAGCAGTTCAACAGCACTTCCTGACATTAGGGGGAAAGTTCTCAGTTTTTCCTCATTGAGAATGATATTCCCTGTGGGTTTTTCATAAATGGCTTTTATGATCTTGAGGTATGTACCTTCTATCCCTATACTCTGAAGAGTTTTGATCAAGAAAGGATGCTGTACTTTGTCAAATGTTTTTTCTGCATCTATTGAGAGGATCATATGGTTCTTGTTCTTTCTTTTATTAATGTATTGTATCACACTGATTGATTTGCGGATGTTGAACCAACCTTGCAGCCCACGGATAAATCACACTTGCTTGTGGTGAATAATCCTTTTAATGTACTGTTGGATTCTATTGGCTAGTTTTTGGTGAGAATTTTTGCATCCATGGTCATCAAGGATATTGGTCTGTAATTCTCCATTTTGATGGGGTCTTTGTCTGGTTTTGGGATCAAGGTAATGGTGGCCTCATAAAACGCGTTTGGAAGTTTCCATTCCATTTCTATTTTTTGGAACAGTTTTAGAAGAATAGGTATTAATTCTTCTTTAAATATTTGGTAGAATTCCCCTGGAAAGCCATCTGGCCCTGGGCTTTTGTTTCTTGGGAAATTTTTGATGACTGCTTCAATTTCCTTAGTGGTTATAGGTCTGTTCAGGTTTTCTATTTCTTCCTGGTTCAGTTTTGGAAGTTGAGACATCTCTAGGAATGCATCCATTTCTTCCAGATTATCTAATTTTCTGGCATACAGTTGTTCATAATATGTTCATATAATTGTTTGTATTTCTTTGGTGTTGGTTGTGATCTCTCCTCTTTCATTCATGATTTTATTTATTTGGGTCATTTCTCTTTTCTTTTTGATAAGTCAGGCCAGGGACTTAACAATCTTGTTAATTCTTTCAAAGAACCACTTCCTAGTTTTGTTGATCTGTTCTACTGTTCTTTTGGTTTCTATTTCATTGATTTCTGCTCTGATCTTTATTATTTCTCTTCCCCTGCTGGGTTTAGGTTTTATTTGCTCTTCTTTCTCCAGGTCCTTTAGGTGTAGGGTTAGATTGTTTATTTGAGACCTTTCTTGTTTCTTGAGAAAAGCTTGTATTTTTATATACTTTCCTCTTAGGACTGCCTTTGTGGCATCCCAAAGATTTTGAACAGTTGTGTTTTAATTTTCATTTGTTTCCATGAATTGTTTTTAGTTCTTTAATTTCCTGGTTGACCCATTCATTCTTTAGTAGGATGATTTTTAGCTTCCATGTATTTGAGTTCTTTCCGACTTTCCTCTTGTGATTCAGTTCTAGTTTCAAAGCATTGTGGTCTGAAAAGAACCGGGAATGATCCCAATCTTTTGGAACCTGTTGAGACCTGATTTGTGACCTAAGATGTGATCTATTCTGGAGAAAGTTCCATGGGCACTAGAGAAGAATGTGCATTCTGTTGCTTTGGGATGGAATGTTCTGAATATATCTGTGAAGTCCATTTGGTCCAGTGTCTCATTTAAACTTCTTTATTTCTTTGTTGTTCTTTTGCTTAGATTATCTGTCCATTTCAGTGAGGAGGGTGTTAAAGTCCCCCACTATTATGGTTTTGTTGTCAATGTGTTTCTTTGCTTTTGTTATTAATTGGCTTATATAACTGGCTGCTCCCGTGTTAGGGGCATAGATATTATAACTGTTAGATCTTCTTGCTGCATGGACCCTTTAATTAGGATATAGTGTCCTTCCTCATCTCTTATTACAGTCTTTGGTTTAAAAATCTAATTTGTCTGATATAAGGATGCCCACCCCAGTTTTCTTTTGGTGTCCATTAGCATGGTAAATGGTTTTCCACCCCCTCACTTTCAATCTGGGGGTCTTTGGGTCTAAAATGAGTCTCTTGCAGACAGCATATCAATGTCTAGGTTTTTTATCCAATGATAGCCTGTGTCTTTTGATTGGGGCATTTAACCTATTTACATTCAAGGTAACTATTGAAAGATAGGAATTTAGTGTCATTGTATTGCTTGTGAGGTGACTGTTACTGTATATTGTCTGTGTTCCTTTCTGGTCTATGTTACGTTTAGGCTCTCTCTTTGCTTAGAGGACCCCTTTCAATATTTCTTGTAGGACTGGTTTTGTGCTTGCAAACTCCTTTAGTTTTTGTTTGTCCTGGAAGATTTTTATCTCTCCTTCTGTTTTCAATGACAGCCTAGCTGGATATAGTAATCTTGGCTGCATAATTTTCTCATTTAGTGCTCTGAAGATATCATGCCAGTCCTTTCTGGCCTGCCAGGTCTCTCTGGATAGGTCTGTTGCCAATCTAATATTTCTACCATTGTAGGTTACAGAGATCTCTTCTCCCCAGCTGCTTTCAGGATTTTCTGTTTGTCTCTGAGACTCGTAAATTTTACTATTAGATGTTGGGTGTTCACCTATCTTTATTAATTTTGAGGGGGATTCTCTGTGCCTCTTGGATTTTGATGCTTGTTTCCTTCTGCAAATTAGGGAAGTTCTCTGCTATAATTTGCTCCAATATACCTTCTGCACCTCTCTCTCTTTTTTTCTGGGAATCCCAATTATTCTAATGTTGTTTCATCTTTTTTTTTTTAAGATTTTATTTATTTATTTGAGAGAGAGAGAGAATGAGAGAGAAAGCACATGAGAGGGGGGAGAGTCAGAGGGAGAAGCAGACTCCCTGCCGAGCAGGGAGTCCGATGCGGGACTCGATCCAGGCACTCCAGGATCATGACCTGAGCCGAAGGCAGTTGCTTAACCAACTGAGCCACCCAGGCGCCCTAATGTTGTTTCATCTTATGGTATCACTTATTTCTTGGATTCTGCCCTCTTGATCCAGTAGTTGTTTCTCTCTCTTTTTCTCAGCTTCTTTATTTTCCATCATTTGGTCTTCTATATCACTAATTCTCTCTTCTGCCTCATTTTTCCTAGCAGTTAGAGCCTCCATTTTTTATTGCACCTCATTAATAGACTTTTGATTTCGATTTGGTTAGTTTTTAGTTCTTTTCTTTCTCCAGAAAGCGTTCCTCTAATAACTTCCATGCTTTTTTCAAGCCCAGCTAATATCTTTAAAATCATCATTCTGAACTCTAGTTCTGACATCTTACTAATGTCCGTATTGATTAGGTCCCTGGCAGTCAGTACTGCCTCTTATTCTTTTTGTTGAGGTGATTCTTTCCATCTTGTTATTTTGTCCAGAGGAGACTAGATGAATGAGAGAACAAACTGCTAACAGGGTAACAACATCCCCAGAAAATATACAGTAAACAAATCAGAAAAGACTTGAAACCAGGGGAAATGAAAGGGAAAGAAAGAAAAAAGAAAAAGAAAAAGATAACAACAAACAAACAAAAACAAAACAAAATAAAGAAAACAGAATATGATCAAATATGATCAGGCTGGTCCATAGATCAATGCCACACACTAGATTTGGGGTGTATTTTGGTCTGTTAGAAGAAAGTGCTTCCCTAAATTTTAAAGAAAGAAAAACTTATATATGTACAAAAATAAGGGTTAATATGATGAAGGGATGGACTATGACTATAAAGATGAAAATTATAAAAGATTTTATAAACGGAATTGGTAAGAAGTTGGTTGAAAAAAGAAAGAAGAGGATTAAAAAATGGGGGGAGAGAATGTGATCAGGCAAGATACTAGAACACAGCCATACATTAGAGATTTAGGGTATATTTTGTTATGTTAGAAGAAACTGTATCCCAGGCGCCCGGGTGGCTCAGATGGTTAAGTGACTGCCTTCAGCTCAGGTCATGATCCCAGAATCCTGGGATCGAGTTCCGCATTGGGCTCCCTGTTCCTTGGGAGCCTGCTTCTCCCTCTGCTTCTCTCTCTCTCCCTCTCTCTCCCTCTTTCTCTCATGAATAAATAAATAAAATCTTAAAAAAAAGAAGAAACTGTATCCCAAAATTTTAAAGAGAGAACAACATATAGATAGATAGATAGATAGATAGATACCAAAAATAAGGGTAACTACTATGAAGGGATAGAATATGAGTCTAAAAATGAAAAATAACAAAGATTTTTTTTAAAAGGGATTGATAAGATATTGGTTGAAAAAGGAAAAAAGAAAAATTCAAAAGAAAAACAAAAGACAGTTAAAAAAAATTAACTTTGAAAGACTAAAGAATCATGGGAATAAAACCATGAATTCTACGTGCAGTATTCCCTTAGCGCTGGAGTTCTGCCATTCTCATTGATCAGTAAACCTGGCCTTGGCTGGTTGTTCTTGCTGATCTTCTGGGGGAGGGGCCTGTTGTTATGGTTCCCAAATGTCTTTGCCGGAGGCAGAATTGCCCTGCCCTTGCCCTTCTGGGCTAAGTAATCTATTCAGTTTGCTCTTGGGAAGTTTTGTTCCCTGCAAGCTTTCCTCCATACAGCTTTGGAGGATGACAGTGAAATGGCAGCCTCCCAATCTCCACCAGGGAAGTGCTGAGAACTCAGGGCCCCACTCCTCGGTGAGCCCCCAGAGAAAAGCAGTCAGTCACTCCTGTCTCCCCAGTCGCTGGCCTCACTCTGTGCTCACCCGGCCAGTGATCAAGCGTTTCTATCTCTGGCACAGAACCCCATGTGAAGTCTCCAACCCCAGCAGATTCCTCACTGCACTGTTCCTCCCAAGGGAGGAAGGAGAGTCTCCCTGGATCTGCCACTTGTTGGGTCCCCGCTGGAAGAGCAGTGGTCTGACCATGCCATGGATCAAGGTTTATGGCAACCCAGAGCTGCGAGCCCACTCCTTGGCTCTGTCTCTGCAGGTGGCTTCCTTGGTCTGATACCTGGGAGCTCTGCCACACTCAGGCACCCCAAGTCTTCCTGTGACCCCAAGAGTCCTGGGACCAGTGTCCCAGCGAGGGTTCCACCCCCCGCTTAGCCACTGGAGTGATGTCCCTTAGCGGAGCAGACTTCTAAAAGTTCCGATTTTGAGCTCCACTGCTCTATCACTTGTCAGAAGCGGCCGACAAGGGACCCCTCCCCCGCCATCTATCCTCCTGAATATCGCCTCAGATTCACTTCTCCGCACGTCCTACCTTCCAGAAAGTGGTCGCTTTTGTGTTCAGAGAGTTATTGCTATTCTTTTCTTCGATCTCCTGTTGAGTTCATAGGTGTTCAGAATGGCTTGATCCCTATCCAGCTGAACTCCTGGGACCAGATGAAATCCAGGTCTCCTACTCCTCCACCATCTTGCTCCTCCCCTTTCCCTTTAAAATATTTTATACTTTGTAAAAGTCTTAACTTATTTTATTTATTTATATATTTATTTATTTTACTTTATTTTATTTTCTAGTTCAGGGATAAGGAATCACCCAGTAGGCAACATATAACTATTTACCTCTGAATAGCTGGCCTCAAGTACTACATTAGTCACCACAGAAAATGAATGTAATGATCTCTTCTAGAGATTATTTTACCCCATAACACAATTCATAATCTAACACAATTTCTGCCTTCTGTACCCCAGCTTGTTAGAATAAATTTTACCAAACCTCAGGATCAAAGTTCATTTTTAAAAGCTACCAATTGTAACATATATGAATTACCATTAGAGGAAATGGAGGAACAATGCTTTGTGAAGAGTAATTGGATGAAACCCTAAGATTTTGCACAGGTGTTTCTGCTAGCTCATGAAAGAGAGAGAGGACCAGAGCTGAAATATGTATCTTGATCTTACTAGAAACTATTCACTACAAACTATACACTGAAATATTATTAAATATTTGATTTGTGCTAGGCAATGTTCTTGGCACTGGCAATTAATAAATGAAAACAAATAATCTCTAAGAAACACCAAGAAAGTGAGATACAAAAGCCAAGAGAGAAGAAATTAACAAAGACAAGGGAGTAGTCATCTCTATGAGTAATGTGGAAACATTGAGTGGGATAAGAATCAAGAAGTGTATGTGGGATTTGGAAATAGGAAGCAGTTTTAGTATAGTAGTCAGAAGGGAACTTAGATTGTAGGTAAGTTAAAAAAATGTATAGGGAACCCCTAAAAATAAAAACATGAAACAAACCAATAGAAAAATTAGCAACGGTATAAATAGGTAAGTTTACAGATGAAACCCAAAATACCTATTTAAAAATGAAACTTGGTTCAACCTCAGTAACTAAGGACACACAGATGAAAACAATGAAATACCACATTATTTCCATTAGATGTAGTAGTGGGGGGGGTGGGAGGGCAGTGTCTGATAACTGATGTTGGGAGGACATGGAGAAATAAAATTTCTCCTAACTGTACTAGTAAAAGCATAAATTGTTACAGTTTGAAAACCAATTTAACAATGCCTGGAAAAGTTCAAAATGTGCCTTGTCCCCATGACCCAGCAATTTCTCAGCTAGTTATATTCCCTACAGCAATTCTCACACAAATGCACTTGTACACATGTATAAAAATGTTCACTGAGGCATTGTAATGACACACATTGAGCGACAATCTTTAGGATATAAATACACTGTCACTGCCTAATTCTGGTCCCAAACTCAACAAGGCATACACCAGCAATTTGACAAATTTTTATGTTTTAGTTTAATTTATTTGCAATGGAGATTTTTGCCTTATATGGGAGTGTGGCTATGTCCTTTTGGTTTCTACTTCTATATTTTATTCATTGTTGCTATTTCTTATCTTTACCTGGAAGCACCAAAATTATATTTTAAATATATAGTTTCACTCAAAAAAAATGGGTAAGGATCTCTGTGGACTAAAAATGAAATACGAAAATACAGCAGAAGGGGAGGTTGAAGATGCAGGTTTACTGTACTGAAGGTCTAGAAATAGGAAGACATGACCTGGAATTCAGTTTTTGTGGGAATGTGTATGCCTCACATATCCTATGAGTTTAAAACCAGGCTCACTGTGTGAAACTGGAGTTCAAAGGCAAGGCATTCCAACAACAAACAGGGCTTAAAAGTTTTGCTGAGGCTGGAGCCAGCAAAGACCTTACCCCTGGTGTGGTGAAATAAAAAAAGAAATATACACATATACATGCACACACATGCATACCCATGGACAGTCAGAATCTAATCTAATGTGACAAAACTCTGTTCAGAGACTCAGAAGTGAAGAAAAGACTATCACCTTTGGGATATGTCAAACCCTTTACTGGGCTGAAATGTAGAGTTTATAATGGGCACAAACTGATGGCTTTAAATTAAAATGGGCATTAGGTATAATTTTATTTTTCTCTGAGTGACCTAGTCAGCTTGAGCTGCCATAACATAATATGATAAACCAAACGTCTTAAATGACAGAAATTTATGTCTCAGTTTGGAAGCTGGGAGGCTTTGGTGAAAACTGTTTTTATGGCTCATAAATAGTGACCTTTTCACTGTGTCTTCACACAAACGAGACAGAGAGCAGATTCTCTGGTGTCTCTTTATAAACACATTGATCCCATCAGACGAGGGCCCTACTATTATTACCTTGTATAATCTAATCACTTCCCAAAGGCCCTATCTCCAAATATCATCACATTGGGGGATAAGACATCAATATATGGACATTGGAGGGACACAAATATTCAGTCCTTCGCACTGAGTTTGATTTGATATCCGAATTCTACAAGATAGTGGGAAGTTAATTTCAATCAATTTTAGGTAATCTCTGCCTACTTATAGTATATATCCCCTCATTCTCTATGCTGGGTCTAATTTCCAAGGACTAACATAGTACTAGGGCATTAGAGAAGTGAGCATCTCTCTCTCTCTCTTCCTCCTCCCTCCTTCTCATCCCCATTCTGTTCAGTAACACCTACACTCTTTTTTACTATAATCATAACCTGGCTGTTCCCCATTCAAAGTTAGATGCAGAGAACTGTCACTTCCCCAGGCGTTTCTGCCTGACACTCCCTGCAGTCATCTCTGCACTAGCACTCTCAGTATGCTTTGGGTTTCTTGAAATTCTATGAAATTTGCTTCCATCCAGAGGCTTTCCAGGAATCAGGTTCCTTGGCTCTTATATTTTCTAGGAGCAGCTGTACAATTTTTAGAGACCCAGCACAAAATGAAAATTCAGAGTCTTGTTGTTAAAAATTATTAGAAATTTCAAGACAACAACAAATCATTAAAATAAGTGTGGAGTCCTTCTGAGAGCATGACCCTGTGCTACTTCATGCCTGTGAAGACAGTCTTGATGTTTCTGTTGTTTTGATACACACCCTCCCAATACCCCTACACACACACACACACACACACACACACACACACTCAATGTGATTCAACTTTGGGAAAGAGAACATGACTCAAGCTCAGGAAACTACTAGTGATGTGGGAAACAAAGGCAGAAGAAAAATTATTAAATTTCCTTACTTCTTACAGCCCACTGATAAGTCCTTGAAACAGGCAAAGTGACATTCCTCTAGGGACACAACGGCCTCCATATTAATACTTTGCTAAGGGCAAAAGACAATCCTAGCCCACCCCCCCAACCTAATCTTGTAAGTCTATTTTAACATATAAAAATTCCTTTGGAAACTTTCTTTATCTCTAAACCCCCAAGATATGCATTGATAATCATCCCCCAAGCATATGGCCCACGAATACATATCTGAAGGGTCTCATGACTAAGGTTTTATTATACGGTAATAAATGACCTTTTCCCAACAATAGCTAGCCCCCTCAAGGTCCTGGAAACCTTGCTACCAAAATTCCTTAGAGACTTACGCTATCCTTAACCCACTCCCAACTTCAAAGTATATTAATGGGCCACTCCTCATGATGCTGGTGCAGCTCTTTCTGCCCACAGGTCTTGTCCCCATGCTTTAATAAAATCACCTTTTTGCACCAAGAGCTCTTTCTTGGTCATGGGCTTCAAACCCTAACATCTTTCCTACATCACTAGTAGTTAAGTCACTCTTTCCCTCTCATTCCTGTATGTTGCCACCTCAAACTAAGGACTCAATAGAGGAGGAGGGTGTTACAGAGATTACAGGGAAGTTGGAAGACCTCCATACTTTTCCAAAGATTTTGCTGTTAATGTCTCCACGACTATTATAAATTAAGAGTTGAGACGTTTTAATTTCTTTTTCCCTTTCTTTTGTTATTACTTCCCCAGATTAGAAATTTGAAAAGTCTTAGAGAATAAAGTCACCGGAGACAAGCCACTACTGGAAGGAGTGCTTCAATTAATAGCTCAAAATATCTTTTGCTACATTTTAAAAAATATGAAGGGAGGTGGCATGAGATAAAAAGAAGGGGAAGGAAAATCCAGGGAACTTCCAGTCTTAGCTTCAACTTGAAAAGAGTGTGGAGGTCTCCCTCTCAACTATATAACAAGAAAAAAAAAAGTTGAACAAACTGAATATCAACAACTTTTCTTGGACCCATCAGAAAAGAAGCCACAGGACACACTGCCACCTTGAAATTTGAAGAGATAGGAGCAACCCAAAAGTCAAAGCTGAGATCTATTTACCTGGAGCAGAAGCCATTGGAACCATAAACTGGTAGGACTACTTGAAAGGTCATTTTTAGAAATTGTTGGAGATTGTGTGGACTAGTGAGAAAGCAGAAAACTCCTGAAGCTACAGTTTTAACTGAACCCCCACATTTACTCCAAAGCTCCTCATCAGGTTCTCATGAGGAGCCAGGAAATATTCCTTCTTGACACTGGAAGGGAGAGGAAAAAGTAATCCTTGTGAAATGCACCAGAGACTTCTCCATAACAAAGGCTTACCCTCTAAAGGAAAGCACCTTGCTAGAGCTTTTTTTGTCATTTGAGGGAAAGGAATTCTTTCTATTCCAGCCATCCTGTCTCACCTAAAACAAACCAAAAACCAAAAAAAAAAAAAAACAAAACCAAAAAAGGAGCCAACAAACAAAAACAGGACTTCAGCTTCTGTAAAGATGCAGTAGACATATATTCCCATATTACTCCTGCTAAATATGTCTAACAACCCTGGAAATTGCATATAAAACAAATGTAAGAAGACTCTAGAAGTGAAGAAAAGAAGGCTGATCAGCTAGGGAACTCAGGACACAGAGAATGACGTGGTGGTGAATTCTTGGGTTTGCTTTTTTCCTCATATAACCAAGACTTGGACATGAAGAAGCTAGTAATCTGGAAATGCCAAGAGGCACAACGACAGAAGCTCCAATGGAAGCCTGCTTCTAGCCAGAGGACCACAAAAGGGACAACATATTATGACAGGAAACTTTCAGGTAATACCCTTCTATTCTGCACAAACACAATAAAAACAAACAAACAAAAAACACATCCCAACATTAACCACACCAACAAAAGCCGAGTGGAGAATCTAGACTTCCAACTTACTGAGTTGTGATGAGGTGATCCAACATCCTTGCCTTGGTAATATCAGAAAAGACCAAGTAGTGAGCCATGACATTCTTCCGCACCTGTTGGTAACAAGCCCTCCTACCGCATGATGTTCATGGAGACCACATGGGAAGCTTAAACTTCTACCTCACCCAGCAGTAACAAGGCATTCCTTACCCTCTGTGATATATTGGTGTATGGAGTGGACCACAGGAGAATCAGGACATTTACCTTTGCCCTGTAGTACTGAAGCCAACCCCTCTATTGTGTGAGTGGGGACTATATGGGAATCTAGAACTCTCACAATTGCCTACAAGGTAATGTAGGAAGGACTCCACCCCCCACCTCTGGTGTGATGGTGTCTAAGTGATGAACCTGGACTTCTACCCCCACCTGGAAGTAATGAAATGGTGCCTCCCTGTACTCCTGAAAAACTGGTGTCAGAAAAATCCAATTAAAACAGGAAGTTTAAATAAAATACAGAGTCTCATAAGACAAAATATCCAGTCTTCAATATGAAATCACTCATCATACAAGAATTGGGAAGATGTCAAACTGAACAAAAAAGGAGAGTCAACAGATGTCAGCATCAATAATATAGACATGATGGGCTCCTGGGTTGCTCAGCTGGTTAAGCGACTGCCTTTGGCTCAGGTCATGATCCTGGAGTCCTGGGATCGAGTCCCACATCAGACTCCCTGCTCAGCAGGGAGTCTGCTTCTCCCTCTGACCCTCTTCCTTCTTGTGCTCTCTATCTCTCATTCTCTCTCTCAAATAAATAAATAAAATCTTTAAAAAAATAATACAGACATGATGAAACCACCTCATAAAGATTTTAAAGCAGTCATAATAGAAATACTTCAATAAGCAAATACAAGCACATTTTAAAGAAATGAATAATCAGAAAGTCTCATCAAAGAATAAGATATAAGAGGAACCAAATCAAAATTTTAGAATTGAAAAATACAATTGCTTAAAAGTTCAGTGAATGGAGTGGCAGAATGAAGGGAATAGAGGAAAGAATCAGTGAACTAGGAGAGAGAAAGCTATGTTATCCTATGTAAACAATGGAAAGAAAATAAAATTTTATTTAAAAAATACACAGAGGCTAAGGAATCTGTGAGACTATAAGAAAAGATCTAAAATTCATATTACTGAGGTTCCAAAAAGAGGAGAAGGAGGGTCTCAATGTACTTAAAAGAACATACTTAAAAGAATAATGGCTGAAAACTTCCAAATTTGGCTAGAGACATAAACTTATAGGTTGAAGAAGCTAAGTGGCACGAAACAGGGCAAGCCCAAAGAAATCTATATCTAGACAAATCATAATTAAACTTTTAAACATTAAAGACATGGGGAAAATCTTGTAAACAGCAAAAGAGGAATTCCACCTTACCTATAAGAAAAAGTATTTTGAGTATTGGGAAATTTTTTAAAAATCAGAAACCTGGAGGATAGAAGGAACTAGCATATTTTCCAAGGGCTAAAGGAAAGATCTGTTATCCTGGAATTCATTACCAATACAGATAATCTAGGAATGAGGGGAAATGAAGGCATTCTCAGATGAAGAAATACTATGACAATTCGTCAGTAGAAAACTTACCCAAAATAGGACGGTTGAAGGAAGTTCTCTAAAATACAATAAACAGATCTGGGAGCAAGATGGCAGAGGAGTAAGAGACCTAAATTTTGTCTGGTCCCAGGAATTCAGCTAGATAGGTAACAAACCATTCTGAACACCTACGAAATCAACAGAAGATCAAAGAAAAGAATAGCAGCAACTCTCTGAACAGAAAAGCGACCACTTTCTGTAAGGTAGGACATGTGGAGAAGTGAATCCGAGGCGATATATGGGAAGATAGACCGCAGGAGGAGGGCACCTCCATCAGCCAGCTACCGGCAAGTGATAGAGCAGTGGAGCACAAAATTGGAACTTTTAGAAGTATGATCCACTGAGGGATGTAGCTCCAGTGGCTAAGTGGGGAGTGGAACCCTTGCTGGGACAGTGTGGTTTCAGGACCCTCAGGATCGCAGAAAGACCAGGGAGCCTGAGTACGGCAGAGCTCCCAGGTATCGGAGCAGGGAAGCTGGCTGAAGAGACAGAACCGAGGAGTGGGCTCTCAGCTCAGGGTTGCCATAAACTGTGATCACAGTCAGGCCACTGCTCTTCCACCAGGGACACAACAAGTGGCAGATCTGGGAAGACTCCCCTTCCTCTCCCAAGAGGAGTGGCACAGGAGCTCACCACAGGAATCTGCTGGATTTGGAGACTCCAAATAGTGTCGTGTGCCAGAGATAGAAATGCTCAGTCACAGGCCGGGTGAGCACGGAGTCTGGCCGGAGACCAGGGAGACAGGAGTGATTGCTTTTCTCTGGGAGTTCACTGAGTTCTCAGCTCATCCGGGGCAGAGATTGGGAGTCTGCCATTTTCACTCTCATCCTCCAAAACTGTAAGGAAAGCTTGCAGGGAACAAAAGCTCCCGAGAGCAAACCTGAGCAGATTACGTAGCCTGGCCTCTGGCAAGGATGGTGCAATTCCACCTCAGGCAAAGATATTTGAGAACCACTGCAACAGGCCCTTCCTCCGGAAGATCCACAAGAACAGTGAGCCAAGACCAAGTTGACCAATCAATGAGAATGGCACAACTCCAGCACTAGGGGAATACAGCACATAGAATTCATGGCTTTTTCCCCCTGTTTCTCTAGTCTTTCAAAGTTAAATTTTTAATTTTCTTTTTTTTCTTTTTCTATTTTTTTTAATTTTTCTTTTTCCCTTTTTCAACCAACATCTTATCAATCCCTTTTTAAAAAAACATTTTTATTATTCATTTTTAGAGTCATATTCTATCCCTTCATAGTAGTTACCCTTATTTTTGGCATATATATATAAGT
>NW_027397124.1:288663-294015 GCF_003265705.2 Callorhinus ursinus | reverse complement strand
GATATGGTTTCTTCTAACAGACCAAAATATACCCTAAATCTCTAGTGTATGGCTTTGTTCTAGTCCCCTGCCTGATCAAATTTTCTCCCTTTTTTAAAATTTCTCTTCCTTCTTTTTTCAACCAACTTCTTATCAATTCCTTTTATAAAATCTTTTATAATTTTCATCTTTACAGTCATATTCCATCCCTTCATCATATTTACCCTTATTTTTGTACATATACATCTTCTTCGTTCTTTAAAATTTTGGCAGGCAGTTTCATCTAAGAGACCAAAATATGCCCAAAATCTAGTGGGTGGCACTGATCTATTCACCAGCCTGATCATATTCAATCATATTCCTTTTTTCTTTTTCTTTTTTTTTCTTTTCCTTCTCATTTTTCTTTTCTTTTGTTATTTTTTCTGTCTTTCCTTTTCTTTTTGCCTGGTTTCAGGTCTCTTCTGATTTGTTTAGTGTATATTTTTCTGGAGTCGTTGCTACCCGGTTAGCATTTTGTACTTTCATTCATCTATTCTCCTCTAGACGAAATGACAAGATGGAAAGAAATAACCTCAAAAAAAAGAACAAGAGGCAGTACCGACTGCCAGGGACCTAATCAATATGGACATTAGTAAGATGTCAGAACTAGAGTTCAGAATGATGAATATAAAGGTACTTAACTGGGACTGAAAAAAGCATGGAAGACACTAGAGAAACCCCTTCTGGAGAAATAAAAGAACTAAAATATAACTAAGTTGAATCAAAAAGGCTATTAATGAGGTGTAAACAAAAATGGAGGCTCTAACTGCTAGGATAAATGAGGCAGAAGAGAGAATTACTGATATAGAAGACCAAATGATGGAGAATAAAGAAGTTGAGAAAAAGGGAGATAAAAAACTACTGAATCAGGAGGGCAGAATTCGAGAGATAAGTGATACTATAAGATGAAACAATATTAGAATAATTGGGATCCCAGAAGAAGAAGAAAGAGAGAGAGGGGCAGAAGGTATATTGGGGCAAATTATAGCAAAGAACTTCCCTTATTTGCAGAAGGAAACAGGCATCAAAATCCAGGGAGCACAGGGAACACCCTTTGTTAATAAAGATAGGTCAACACTCCAACATCTAATAGAAAAACTTACGAGTCTCAGAGACAAAGAGAAAATCCTGAAAGCAGCTCGGGAGAAGAGATATGTAACCCAGAATGGTAGAAATATTAGATTGGCAACAGACCTATCCACAGAGACCTGGCGAGCCAGAAAGGACTGGCATAATATCTTCAGAGCACTAAATGAAAAAAATATGCAGCCAAGAATACTATATCCAGCTAGGCTGTCACTGAAAATAGAAGGGGAGATAAAAAGTTTCAGGACAAACAAAAAATAAAAGAATTTGCAAACACAAAGCTAGCCCTACAAGAAATATTGAAAGGGGTCCTTTAAGCAAAGAGAGAGCTTAAAAGTAACAAAGACAGAAAGGAACAGAGGCAATATACAGTGACAGTCACCTTACAGGCAATACAGTGGCACTAAATTCGTACCTTTCAATAGTTACCCTGAATGTAAATGGGCTCAATGCCCCAATCAAAAGACATAAGGTATCAGATTGGATAAAAAAACAAGCCCCATCAATATGCTGTCTGCAAGGGACACATTTTAGACCCAAAGACACCCCCAGATTGAAAGTGAGTGGGTGGAAAACAATTTACCATGCTAATGGACACCAAAAGAAAGCTGAGGTGGCAATCCTTATATCAGACAAATTAGATTTAAGCCAAAGACTATAATAACAGATGAGGAAGGACAATCTATCATACTTAAAGAGTCTATTCAACAAGATCTAACAATTATAAATATCTATGCCCCTGACACAGGAGCAGCCAATTATGTAAGCCAATTAATAACAAAAGCAAAGAACCACATTGACAACAATACAATAATAGTAGGGGACTTTAACACCACCCTCACTGACATGGACAGATCATCTAAGCAAAAGATCGGCAAGGAAATAAAAACTTTAAATGACACACTGGACCAAATGAACTTCACAGATATATTCAGAACATTCCATCCCAAAGCAACATAATACACATTCTCCTCAAGTGCTCATGGAATATTCTCCAAAATAGATCACATCCTAGGTCACAAATCAGGTCTCAACTGGTACCAAAAGTTTGGGATCATTCCCTGCATATTTTCGGCCCACAATGCTTTGAAACTAGAACACAATCACAAGAGGAAAGTCGGAAAGAACTCAAATACATGGAGGCTGAAGAGCAACCTACTAAAGAATGAAAGGGTCACCCAGGAAATTAAAGAAGAATTTAAAAAATTCTTGGAAACAAATGGAAATGAAAACACAACTGTTCAAAATCTTTGGGATACAGCAAAGGCAGTCTTAAGAGGAAAATATATAAAAATACAAGCCTTTCCCAAGAAACAAGAAAGGTCTCAAATACACAATCTAACCCTACACCTAAAGGACCTGGAGAAAGAATACCAAATAAAGCCTAAACCCAGCAGGAGAAGGGAAATAATAAAGATTAGAGCAGAAATCAATGAAATAGAAATCAAAAGAACAGTGGAACAGATCAACGAAATTGATAAATCCCTGGCCAGACATATCAAAAAGAAAAGAGAAATGACCCAAATAAATAAAACCATGAATGAAAAAGGAGACATCACAACCAACACCAAAGAAATACAAACAATTATGAGAACATATTATGAGCAACAATATACAACCAAATTAGATAATCTGCAAAAAAACGGATGCATTCCTAGAGAGGTATCTTATTCTGTTCCATTGGTTTTTGTGCCAGTACCATGCTGTCTTGGTGATCAAGGCTTTGTAATATAGCTTGAAATCAAGCAACTTAATTTTCCAGCTTTGTTTTTCTTTTTCAGCATTTCCTTGGCAATTCTGGATCTTTTTTGATTCCATACTAATTCAATACAAATTTTAGGATTGTTTGTTCCAGCACTTGAAAAATGCCATTGGAATTTTGATCGGGAATAGCATTGGAGGTAGATTGCTCTGGGAAGAATAGAAATTTTAACAATGTTTATTCTTCCAATCCATGAGCATGGAATTTCTTTCCATATTTTTGTGTCTTCTTCAATTTCTTTCATGAGTGTTCTGTAGTTCCTAGAGTATAAATCATTTACCTCTTTTGTTAGGTTTATTCCAAGGTATCTTATGGTTTTTAGTGTTATTGTAAATGGAATTGGTTCTCTAATTTCTCTTTCTATGGTTGCATTGTTAGTGTTTAAGAAAGCAATATCTGTGGATTGATTTTTATCCTGCCACATTGCTGAATTGCTGAATGAGTTCTAGTAATTTGGGGTGGAGTCTTTTGGTTTTTCCACATAAAGTAACATGTCATCTGCGAAGAGAGTGTGACTTCTTCTTTGCCAATTTGAATACCTTTTATTTCCATTCTCCTTGATCTTGGGAGGGGTCCTCTCTGCCTCTAGGACACAAATGGTTATTTCATTCCCCAGATTAGGGAAGTTCTCAGCTATGATTTGCTCAATTATATCTTTTGTCCTCTCTCTCTCTCTCCACCCCCTCAGCGATCCCAATAATTCTGATATTGGAATGTTTCATGGCATCACATTTCTTTAATTCTGTTCTCATGGCTTTTAAGCTGTTTCTCCCACACTTCCTCTTTTTCCTTCTTTTCTATCAGTTTTTCTTCTAGATCACTAATTTGTTCTTCTGCCTCATTTACCCTAGCTATTAGAATATTTAGATTACATTGGATCTCATTGATAGCATTCTTAAATTCTGCCACTTCAGCCCTCATTTCTGCCCTTAGAGACTCTATGTTGCCATTATTGATTTCTCCAATCCAGCTATCATCTTCATAACTATTACCCTGAAGTCTATTTCTGACCTCTTGCTTATATTGATATCCAAAAGGTCTAATATCCATTAGGTCTGCAGGAGAGGCCATTGTCTCTGGATCTTTTCTTTCTTAGGAGTTCCTCCTCTTAGTCACCCTGTTGAATTGTGGTTGAGCGGATGTACAGTCAAAAATATCATTCATGGGCAGAGCAAGATGGCGGAGGAGTAGGAGACCTGGATTTCGTCTGGTCTCAGGAATTCAGCTGGATAGGGATCAAACCATTCTGAACACCTACAAACTCAACAGGAGATCGAAAAGGAGAGTAGCAACAACTCTCTGAACAGAGAAGCGACCACTTACTGGAAGGTAGGACATGCAGAGAAGTGAATCTGAGGCGATATTCAGGAGGATAAAGGGCGGGGGAGGGGGCCTCCGCCGGCCGCTTCTGGCAAGTGATAGAGCCGCGGAGCACAAAATCGGAACTTTTAGAAGCCGGCTCTGCTGAGGGACATCGCTCCAGTGGCTAAGCAGGGGGTGGAACCCTCGCGGGACAGTGTGGTCTCAGGACCCTTGGGGTCACAGAAAGACCGGGGTGCCTGAGTGCAGCAGAGCTCCCAAGTATCGGAGTGGGGAAGCCGGCTGCAGAGACGGAGGCGCAGGCTCTCAGCTCGGGGTTGCCATAAACTGTGATCCATGGCCCTGTCAGGCCACTGCTCCTCTAGCAGGGATCCAACAAGCGTCAGAGCTGGGGAGACTCCCCTCCCTCCCCCGGGAAGAGCGGCGCGGGAGCGCACCGCAGGGATTTGCTGGGTTTGGAGACTCCACACAGGGTCAGGGTCGGGTGCCAGAGATAGAAACGCTCGGTCACAGGCCGGGTGAGCACGCAGTGCAGCCAGAGACTGGGGAGACGGGAGTGATTGACTGCTTTTCTCTGGGGGTTCACTGAGGAGCAGGGCCCAGAGTTTTCAGCTCCTCCGGGCAGAGAGTGGGAGGCTACCGTTTTCACCCTGGTCCTCCAAAGCTGTACTGAGAGCATGCAGGGAATAAAAGCTCCTGAGAGCAAACCCGAGCAGCTTCCTTAGCCCGCACTGACAAGGGTGGGGCAGTTCTGCCTCCCGCAAAGACATTCAGGAACCACGGCAACAGGCCCCTCCCCCAGAAGATCAGCACGACAGCCAGCAAGCCAAGACCAAGTTTACCGATCAAGGAGAACAGGAAAACTCCAGCGCTACGGGAATACTGCACATAGAATTCATGGCTTTTTTTACCATGATTCATTAGTTCTTAAAAGTTAATCTTTTAACTGTTTTTTTTCAATATTTCTTTTCCCCCTTTTCAACCAACATTTTATCAATCCCTTTTTTTAAAAAAAACATTTTTTATTTTTCATTTTTAGAGTCATATTTGTCCCTTCACAGTAGTTACCATTATTTTTGGCATATATATATAAGTTGTTCTCTCTTTAAAATTTTGAGATACAGTTTCTTCTAACAGATCAAAATATACCCTAAATCACTAGTGTA
>NW_027397124.1:285324-288563 GCF_003265705.2 Callorhinus ursinus | reverse complement strand
CTTATTCTGTACGTATATAAGTCTTTCTTCCTTTAAAATTTTAGGAGGCACTTTTTTCTAACAGACCAAAATACGACCCAAATCTAGTGTGTGGCACTAATCTATGCACTAGCCTGATCATATTTGATCATATTCGGGTTTTTTTCTATTGTTCGTTTTTGTTTTTATCTTTTTCTTTTTCTTTTTTCTTTCTTTCTTTTCTCTTTCTTTTTTCTTTCTTTCCCTTTCTTTTCCCTTGGTTTCAGGTCTTTTCTGATTTGTATAGAGTATATTTGCTGGGGATGTTGTAACCTGTTAGCACTTTGTTCTTTCTTTCATCTATTCTCTTCTGACAAAATGACAAGGCGAAAAAAATCGCCTCAGCAAAAAGAACAAGAGGTAGTACCGTCAGCCAGGGACCTACTCAATACGGACATTAGTACGATGTCGGACCTAGAGTTCAGATTCATGACTTTAAAGATACTAGCTGGGCTTGAAAAAAAGGTGTAAGTTATTAGAGAAACCCTTTCTGGAGAAATAAAAGAACTAAAATCTAACCAAGTCGAAATCAAAAAGGCTATTGATGAGGTGCAATCAAAAATGGGGGCACTAACTGCTAGGGTAAATGAGGCGGAAGAGAGAACCAGCGATATAGAAGACCAAATGATGGAAAATAAAGAGGCTGAGAAAAAGAGAGAGAAACAATTACAGGATCACGAGGGCAGAATTCGAGAGATAAACGATATGATAAGACGAAACAACATTAGAATAATTGGGATCCCAGAAGAAGAAGAAAGAGAGAGAGGGGCAGAAGGTATATTGGAGCAAATAATAGCAGAGAACTTCCCTAATGTGAGGAAGGAAACAGACATCAAAATCCAGGAGGCACAGAGAACCCCTCTCAAAATCAATAATAATAAGTCAACACCCCGACATCTAATAGTAAAACTTACGAGTCTCAGAGACAAAGAGAAAATCCTGAAAGCAGCTCGGGAGAAGAGATATGTAACCTGCAATGCTAGAAATATTAGATTGGCAACAGACCTATCCACAGAGACCTGGTAGGCCAGAAAGGACTGGCATGATATCTTCAGAGCACTAAATAAGAAAAATATGCAGCCAAGAATACTATATCCAGCTAGGCTCTCCTTGAAAATTGAAGGAGAGATAAAAAGCTTCCAGGACAAACAAAAACTAAAGGAACTTGCAAACACGAAACCAGCCCTCCAAGAAATATTGAGAGGGGTCCTCTAAGCAAAGAGAGAGCCTAAAAGCAGCATAGATCAGAAAGGAACACAGACAATATACAGTAACAGTCACCTTACAAGCAATACAATGGCACTAAATTCATACCTTTCGATAGTTACCCTGAATGTAAATGGGCTCAATGCCCCAATCAAAAGACACAGGCTATCAGATTGGATTAAAAAACAAGACCCATCAATATGTTGTCTGCAAGAGATTCATTTTAGACCCAAAGACACCCCCAGATTGAAAGTGAGGGGGTGGGAAACCATTTATCATGCTAATGGACACCAAAAGAAAGCTGGGGTGGCAATCCTTATATCAGACAAATTAGATTTTAAGACAAAGACTGTAATAAGAGATGAAGAAGGACACTATATCCTACTTAAAGGGTCTATCCAACAAGAAGATCTACAATTGTACATATCTATGCCCCTAACATGGGAGCAGCCAATTTTATAAGGCAATTGATAACCAAAGTGAAGAAACACATTGGCAACAATACAATAATAGTGGGGGACTTTAACATCCCCCTGACTGAGATGGACAGATCATCTAAGCAAAAGATCAACAAGGAAATAAAGACTTTAAATGACACACTGGACCAAATGGACTTCACAGACATATTCAGAACATTCCATCCCAAAGCAACGGAATATATATCTTCTCGAGTGCCCATGGAACATTCTCCAGAATTGATCACATCCTAGGTCACAAATCAGGTCTCAACCAGTACCAAAAGATTGGGACTATTCCCTGCATATTTTCGGCCCACAATGCTTTGAAACTAGAACTCAATCACAAGAGGAAAGTCGGAAAGAACTCAAATACATGGAGGCTAAAGAGCATCCTACTAAAGAATGAATGGGTCAACCAGGAAATTAAAGAAGAATTAAAAAAATTCATGGAAACCAATGAAAATGAAAACACAACTGTTCAACATCTTTGGGATATAACAAAGGCAGTCCTGAGAGGAAAGTATATAGCAATACAAGCCTTTCTCAAGAAACAAGAAAGGTCTCAAATACACAACCTAACCCTTTACCTAAAGGAGCTGGAGAAAGAACAGCAAATAAAGCCAAAACCCAGCAGGAGAAGAGAAATCATAAAGATCAGAGCAGAAATCAATGAACTAGAAACCAAAAGAACAGTAGAACAGATCAACGAAACTAGGAGCTGGTTCTTTGAAAGAATTAACAAGATTGATAAACCCCTGGCCAGACTGATCAAAAAGAAAAGAGAAATGACCCAAATCAATAAAATCATGAGTGAAAGAGGAGAGATCACAACCAACACCAAAGAAATACAAACAATTATAAGAACATATGATGAGCAACTCTACGCCAGCAAATTATATAACCTGGAAGAAATGGGTGCATTCCTAGAGATGTATCAACTACCAAAATTGAACCAGGAAGAAATAAAAAACCTGAACAGACCTATAGCCGCTAAGGAAATTGAAGTAGTCATCAAAAATCTCCCACGAAAAAAAGCCCAGGGCCAGATGGCTTCCCAGGGGAATTCTACCAAACATTTAAAGAAGAATTAATACCTATTCTCCTCAAACTGTTCCAAAAAATAGAAATGGAAGGAAAACTTCCAAATTCATTTTATGAGGCCACCATTACCTTGATCCCAAAACCAGACAAAGACCCCATCAAAAAGGAGAATTACAGACCCATACCCTTGATGAGCATGGATATAAAAATTCTCACCAAAATACTAGCCAATAGGATCCAACAGTACATTAAAAGGATTATTCACCATGACCAAGTGGGATTTATCCCTGGGCTGCAAGGATGGTTCAACATCCGCAAATCAATCAACGTGATACAATACAGTAACAAAAGACAGAACAAGAATCATATGATGCTCTCAATAGATGCAGAAAAAGCATTTGACAAAGTACAGCATCCTTTTTTGATCAAAACTGTTTAGAGTATAGGCATAGAGGGTACATACCTCAATATCATAAAAGCCATCTATGAAAAACCTACAGCGAATATCATTCTCAA
>NW_027397124.1:283391-285224 GCF_003265705.2 Callorhinus ursinus | reverse complement strand
ATATCATAAAAGCCATCTATGAAAAACCTACAGCGAATATCATTCTTGATGGGGAAAGCTGAGAGCTTTCCCCTAAGGTCAGGAACGTGGCAGGGATGTCCACTCTCACCATTGCTATTCAACATAGTATTAGAAGTCCTATCCACGGCAATCAGACAACAAAAAGAAATCACAGGCATCCAAATCGGCTAAGAGGAAGTCAAACTCTCACTCTTTGCAGATGATATGATACTGTATGTGGAAAACCCAAAAGACTCCACCCCAAAACTGCTAGGACTCATACAGGAATTCAGTCAAGTAGCAGGATATAAAATCAATGCACAGAAATCAGTGGCATTCCTACACACCAACAACAACACAGAAGAGACACAAATCAAGGAGCGATCCCATTTACAATTGCATCCAAAACCATAAGATACCTAGGAATAAATTTAAGCAAGAGGCAAAGGATCTGTACTCAGAAAACTATAAAATACTCATGAAAGAAATTGAGGAAGACACAAAGAAATGGAAAAACATTCCATGCTCATGGATTGGAAAAACAAACATTGTGAAGATGTCAATGCTACCTAGAGCAATCTACACATTCAATGCAATCCCCATCAAAATACCATCCACTTTTTTCAAAGAAATGGAACAAATAATCCTAAAATTTGTATGGAACCAGAAGAGACCCCGAATAGCCAGAGGAATCTTGAAAAAGAAGAGCAAAGCTGGCGGCATCACAATTCCGGACTTCCAGCTCTATTACAAAGCTGTCATCATCAAGACAGTATGGTACTGGCACAAAAACAGACACATAGATCAATGGAACAGAATCGAGAGCCCAGAAATGGACCCTCAACTCTATGGTCAACTCATGTTTGACAAAGCAGGAAAGAATGTCCAATGGCAAAAAGACAGTCTCTTCAACAAATGGTGTTGGGAAAATTGGACAGCCACATGCAGAAGAATGAAACTGGACCATTTTCTTACACCACACACAAAAATAGACTCCAAATGGTGGAAAGACCTCAGTGTGAGATAGGAGTTCATCAAAATCCTAAAGGAGAACACAGGCAGCAACCTCTTCGACCTCAGCCGCAGCAACTTCTTCCTAGAAACATTGCCAAAAGTAAGGGAAGCAAGGGCAAAAATGAACTATTGGGACTTCATCAAGATCAAAAGCTTTTGCACAGCAAAAGAAACAGTCCACAAAACCAAAAGACAACCGACAGAATGGGAGAAAATATTTGCAAATGACATATCAGATAAAGGGCTAGTATCCAAAATCTATAAAGACCTTATCAAACTCAACAACCAAAGAACAAATAATCCAATCAAGAAATGGGCAGAAGACATGAACAGACATTTCTCCAAAGAAGACATCCAAATGGCCAACAGGCACATGAAAAAGTGCTCAACATCACTCGGCATCAGGGAAATCCAAATCAAAACCTCAATGAGATACCACCTCACACCCGTCAGAATGGCTAAAATTAACAAGTCAGGGAACAACAGATGTTGGCGGGGATGTGGAGAAAGGGGAACCCTCCTACACTGTTGGTGGGAGTGCAAGCTGGTGCAACCACTCTGGAAAACAGTATGGAGGTTCCTCAAACAGTTGAAATTAGAGCTACCGTTCGATCCAGCAATTGCACTACTGGGTATTTACCCCAAAGATACAAATGTAGGGACCCGAAGGGGTACGTGTACCCCAATGTTTATAGCAGCAATGTCCACAATAGCCAAACGGTGGAAAGAGCCAAGATGCCCATCGACAGATGAATGGATAAAGAAGAGGTGGTATATATACACAATGGAATATTATGCAGCCATCAAAAGGAATGAGAG
>NW_027397124.1:252420-278391 GCF_003265705.2 Callorhinus ursinus | reverse complement strand
TCAGGTCTTTTCTGATTTGTATAGAGTATATTTGCTGGGGATGTTGTAACCTGTTAGCACTTTGTTCTTTCTTTCATCTATTCTCTTCTGACAAAATGACAAGGCGAAAAAAATCGCCTCAGCAAAAAGAACAAGAGGTAGTACCGTCAGCCAGGGACCTACTCAATACGGACATTAGTACGATGTCGGACCTAGAGTTCAGATTCATGACTTTAAAGATACTAGCTGGGCTTGAAAAAAAGGTGTAAGTTATTAGAGAAACCCTTTCTGGAGAAATAAAAGAACTAAAATCTAACCAAGTCGAAATCAAAAAGGCTATTGATGAGGTGCAATCAAAAATGGGGGCACTAACTGCTAGGGTAAATGAGGCGGAAGAGAGAACCAGCGATATAGAAGACCAAATGATGGAAAATAAAGAGGCTGAGAAAAAGAGAGAGAAACAATTACAGGATCACGAGGGCAGAATTCGAGAGATAAACGATATGATAAGACGAAACAACATTAGAATAATTGGGATCCCAGAAGAAGAAGAAAGAGAGAGAGGGGCAGAAGGTATATTGGAGCAAATAATAGCAGAGAACTTCCCTAATGTGAGGAAGGAAACAGACATCAAAATCCAGGAGGCACAGAGAACCCCTCTCAAAATCAATAATAATAAGTCAACACCCCGACATCTAATAGTAAAACTTACGAGTCTCAGAGACAAAGAGAAAATCCTGAAAGCAGCTCGGGAGAAGAGATATGTAACCTGCAATGCTAGAAATATTAGATTGGCAACAGACCTATCCACAGAGACCTGGTAGGCCAGAAAGGACTGGCATGATATCTTCAGAGCACTAAATAAGAAAAATATGCAGCCAAGAATACTATATCCAGCTAGGCTCTCCTTGAAAATTGAAGGAGAGATAAAAAGCTTCCAGGACAAACAAAAACTAAAGGAACTTGCAAACACGAAACCAGCCCTCCAAGAAATATTGAGAGGGGTCCTCTAAGCAAAGAGAGAGCCTAAAAGCAGCATAGATCAGAAAGGAACACAGACAATATACAGTAACAGTCACCTTACAAGCAATACAATGGCACTAAATTCATACCTTTCGATAGTTACCCTGAATGTAAATGGGCTCAATGCCCCAATCAAAAGACACAGGCTATCAGATTGGATTAAAAAACAAGACCCATCAATATGTTGTCTGCAAGAGATTCATTTTAGACCCAAAGACACCCCCAGATTGAAAGTGAGGGGGTGGGAAACCATTTATCATGCTAATGGACACCAAAAGAAAGCTGGGGTGGCAATCCTTATATCAGACAAATTAGATTTTAAGACAAAGACTGTAATAAGAGATGAAGAAGGACACTATATCCTACTTAAAGGGTCTATCCAACAAGAAGATCTACAATTGTACATATCTATGCCCCTAACATGGGAGCAGCCAATTTTATAAGGCAATTGATAACCAAAGTGAAGAAACACATTGGCAACAATACAATAATAGTGGGGGACTTTAACATCCCCCTGACTGAGATGGACAGATCATCTAAGCAAAAGATCAACAAGGAAATAAAGACTTTAAATGACACACTGGACCAAATGGACTTCACAGACATATTCAGAACATTCCATCCCAAAGCAACGGAATATATATCTTCTCGAGTGCCCATGGAACATTCTCCAGAATTGATCACATCCTAGGTCACAAATCAGGTCTCAACCAGTACCAAAAGATTGGGACTATTCCCTGCATATTTTCGGCCCACAATGCTTTGAAACTAGAACTCAATCACAAGAGGAAAGTCGGAAAGAACTCAAATACATGGAGGCTAAAGAGCATCCTACTAAAGAATGAATGGGTCAACCAGGAAATTAAAGAAGAATTAAAAAAATTCATGGAAACCAATGAAAATGAAAACACAACTGTTCAACATCTTTGGGATATAACAAAGGCAGTCCTGAGAGGAAAGTATATAGCAATACAAGCCTTTCTCAAGAAACAAGAAAGGTCTCAAATACACAACCTAACCCTTTACCTAAAGGAGCTGGAGAAAGAACAGCAAATAAAGCCAAAACCCAGCAGGAGAAGAGAAATCATAAAGATCAGAGCAGAAATCAATGAACTAGAAACCAAAAGAACAGTAGAACAGATCAACGAAACTAGGAGCTGGTTCTTTGAAAGAATTAACAAGATTGATAAACCCCTGGCCAGACTGATCAAAAAGAAAAGAGAAATGACCCAAATCAATAAAATCATGAGTGAAAGAGGAGAGATCACAACCAACACCAAAGAAATACAAACAATTATAAGAACATATGATGAGCAACTCTACGCCAGCAAATTATATAACCTGGAAGAAATGGGTGCATTCCTAGAGATGTATCAACTACCAAAATTGAACCAGGAAGAAATAAAAAACCTGAACAGACCTATAGCCGCTAAGGAAATTGAAGTAGTCATCAAAAATCTCCCACGAAAAAAAGCCCAGGGCCAGATGGCTTCCCAGGGGAATTCTACCAAACATTTAAAGAAGAATTAATACCTATTCTCCTCAAACTGTTCCAAAAAATAGAAATGGAAGGAAAACTTCCAAATTCATTTTATGAGGCCACCATTACCTTGATCCCAAAACCAGACAAAGACCCCATCAAAAAGGAGAATTACAGACCCATACCCTTGATGAGCATGGATGTAAAAATTCTCACCAAAATACTAGCCAATAGGATCCAACAGTACATTAAAAGGATTATTCACCATGACCAAGTGGGATTTATCCCTGGGCTGCAAGGATGGTTCAACATCCGCAAATCAATCAACGTGATACAATACAGTAACAAAAGACAGAACAAGAATCATATGATGCTCTCAATAGATGCAGAAAAAGCATTTGACAAAGTACAGCATCCTTTTTTGATCAAAACTGTTTAGAGTATAGGCATAGAGGGTACATACCTCAATATCATAAAAGCCATCTATGAAAAACCTACAGCGAATATCATTCTTGATGGGGAAAGCTGAGAGCTTTCCCCTAAGGTCAGGAACGTGGCAGGGATGTCCACTCTCACCATTGCTATTCAACATAGTATTAGAAGTCCTATCCACGGCAATCAGACAACAAAAAGAAATCACAGGCATCCAAATCGGCTAAGAGGAAGTCAAACTCTCACTCTTTGCAGATGATATGATACTGTATGTGGAAAACCCAAAAGACTCCACCCCAAAACTGCTAGGACTCATACAGGAATTCAGTCAAGTAGCAGGATATAAAATCAATGCACAGAAATCAGTGGCATTCCTACACACCAACAACAACACAGAAGAGACACAAATCAAGGAGCGATCCCATTTACAATTGCATCCAAAACCATAAGATACCTAGGAATAAATTTAAGCAAGAGGCAAAGGATCTGTACTCAGAAAACTATAAAATACTCATGAAAGAAATTGAGGAAGACACAAAGAAATGGAAAAACATTCCATGCTCATGGATTGGAAAAACAAACATTGTGAAGATGTCAATGCTACCTAGAGCAATCTACACATTCAATGCAATCCCCATCAAAATACCATCCACTTTTTTCAAAGAAATGGAACAAATAATCCTAAAATTTGTATGGAACCAGAAAAGACCCCGAATAGCCAGAGGAATGTTGAAAAAGAAAAGCAAAGCTGGCGGCATCACAATTCTGGACTTCCAGCTCTATTACAAAGCTGTCATCATCAAGACAGTATGGTACTGGCACAAAAACAGACACACAGATCGATGGAACAGAATAGAGAGCCCAGAAATGGACCCTTAACTCTATGGTCAACTCATCTTTGACAAAGCAGGAAAGAATGTCCAATGGAAAAAAGACAGTCTCTTCAAATGGTGTTGGGAAAATTGGACAGCCACATGCAGAAGAATGAAACTGGACCATTTTCTTACACCACACACAAAAATAGACTCCAAATGGTGGAAAGACCTCAGTGTGAGATAGGAGTTCATCAAAATCCTAAAGGAGAACACAGGCAGCAACCTCTTCGACCTCAGCCGCAGCAACTTCTTCCTAGAAACATCGCCAAAAGTAAGGGAAGCAAGGGCAAAAATGAACTATTGGGACTTCATCAAGATCAAAAGCTTTTGCACAGCAAAAGAAACAGTCCACAAAACCAAAAGACAACCGACAGAATGGGAGAAAATATTTGCAAATGACATATCAGATAAAGGGCTAGTATCCAAAATCTATAAAGACCTTATCAAACTCAACAACCAAAGAACAAATAATCCAATCAAGAAATGGGCAGAAGACATGAACAGACATTTCTCCAAAGAAGACATCCAAATGGCCAACAGGCACATGAAAAAGTGCTCCACATCACTCGGCATCAGGGAAATCCAAATCAAAACCTCAATGAGATACCACCTCACACCCGTCAGAATGGCTAAAATTAACAAGTCAGGGAACGACAGATGTTGGCGGGGATGTGGAGAAAGGGGAACCCTCCTACACTGTTGGTGGGAATGCAAGCTGGTGCAACCCCTCTGGAAAACAGTATGGAGGTTCCTCAAACAGTTGAAATTAGAGCTACCGTTCGATCCAGCAATTGCACTACTGGGTATTTACCACAAAGATACAAATGTAGGGACCCGAAGGGGTACATGTACCCCAATGTTTATAGCAGCAATGTCCACAATAGCCAAACGGTGGAAAGAGCCAAGATGCCCATCGACAGATGAATGGATAAAGAAGAGGTGGTATATATACACAATGGAATATTATGCAGCCATCAAAAGGAATGAGATCTTGCCATTTGCAACGACGTGGATGGAACTGGAGGGTGTTATGCTGAGTGAAATAAGTCAATCAGAGAAAGACATGTATCACATGATCTCACTGATATGAGGAATTCTTAATCTCAGGAAACAAACTGAGTGTTACTGGAGTGGTTGGGGGTGGGAGGGATGGAATGGCTGGGTGATAGACATTGGGGAGGGTATGTGCTACGGTGAGCGCTGTGAATTGTGCAAGACTGTTGAATCACAGATCTGTACTTCTGAAACAAATAACGCAACATATTTTAAGAAAAAAGGAACAGAAGAAGATAACAGGAGAGGAAGAAAAGGGGAGTATGTCAGAGGGGGAGACGAACCATGAGAGATGATGGACTCTGAAAAACAAACTGAGGGTTCTAGAGGGTAGGGGGGTGGGGGGATGGGTTAGCCTGGTGATGGGTATTGAGGAGGGCACGTTTTGCATGGTGCACTGGGTGTTATGAACAAACAATGAATCATGGAACACTGCATCAAAAACTAATGATGTAATATATGGTGATTAACATAACAATAAAAAAATTAAAAAAAAAAAAAACCTCAATGAGATACCACCTCACACCAGTCTGAATGGCTAAAATTAACAAGTCAGGAAACAGCAGATCTTGGCGGGGATGCGGAGAAAGGGGAACCCTCTTAAACTGTTGGTGGGAATGCAAGCTGGTGCAACCACTCTGGAAAACAGTATGGAGGTTCCTCAAACAGGTGAAAATAGAGCTATCATACGATCCAGCAATTGCACTACTGGGTATTTACCCCAAAGATAGAAATGTAGGGACACGAAGGGGTACGTGCACCCCAATGTTTATTGCAGCAATGTCCACAATAGCTAAACTGTGGAAAGAGCCGAGATGTCCCTTTACAGATGAATGGATAAAGAAAAGTGGTATATATACACAATGGAACATTATGCTGCCATCAAAAGGAATGAGATCTTGCCATTTGCAGTGACGTGGATGGAACTGGAGGGTGTTTTGCTGAGTGAAATAAGTCAATCAGAGAAAGACAGGTATCATGTGACCTCACTGATATGAGGAATTCTTAATCTCAGGAAACAAACTGAGTGTTGCTGGAGTGGTGGCGGTTGGGAGGGATGGGGTGGCTGGGTGATAGACATTGGTTAGGTTATATGCTATGGTGAGCGCTGTGAATTTTGCAAGACTGTTGAATCACAGATCTGTACTTCTGAAACAAATAATGCAACATATGTTAAGAATAAAGAAAAAGAAGAAGATAGCAGGAGGGGAAAAATGAAAGGGAGTAAGTCGGAGGGGGAGACGAACCATGAGAGACGATGGACTCTGAAAAAGAAACTGGCGGTTCTAAAGGGGAGGTGGGTGGGTGGATGTGTTAGCTTGGTGGTGGGTATTAAAGAAAGCACATTCTGCGTGGAGCACTGGGTGTTATGCACAAAGAATGAATCATGGAACACTACATCAAGAACTAATGACGTAATGTATGGTGATTAACATAATAAAAAAATTTAAAAAAATATCAATCACAATATAGACAAGGTGCACCCTGGGAAAGTTCAGAGCAATTGGAAGCCACCAACAAAAAAAATCCAGCCAAAATGAAACTCAGGAATAAGATTTATAAATTACAAAATAAAAACAAGGAAAAGGTACAAAAAAAACCCAAAAAACGATAAAAAAAAAACATGAAAAAAAGGGGGGGTGAAGGGAAGGTGGTTACAATTCCTCTTTGTGGGCAAGGTAGAGTGTTTCAGCTCTTCTTGGTTGTATTTCTTCTCTCTGTCAGAGAACTTTCCAGAGTACTCTCCAGAGATACAGCGAAATTAAAACTGGTATATATATATAAAGGTAATATTGAGTAGGGAAAGAAGACTACATTGAAGCTTATATCTACATATATAAATAGAAAAAGAAAAAAGTATATTGTGAAAAAGTTCAAGTTAAAACATTACTATGGAACATGTTGTATTAAACATCTGGTTGAAATGATAAGTAGATGAAATTAAAAAAAAAACAACAGAAGAAGCATGAGAAAGAATTAAAAAAAGAAAGAGAGAGAAAAGTTGTATCTAAGAAATACACAGGCCATGAGGCAACACCAGGAGCTTAATATACTAATTTTCCCCTGGTGTTGGGGTTTTACAGTTTTTTGGGGACCCTGGTGTTGTTGTCCCCTTGTTCTTCCAGCTTGTCTTCTGGAGGAGGGGCTGGCCATGTTGTTTTTCAGTCAGTCCTGCTTGGGTGGAGTTGCCCTGCCCCCTATCAAGGGACTGGGCTCTGTGGAAACTCGTTTTTTGGGCTTTTGTTCTCTGGCAGCTTTTGTTCTCTGGCAGCTTTTTGTGCCTTTCTGGAGGGTCAGAAAAAGGGAAAATGTCTGCAACCAGACCTCCACCCCAGAGGAGAGAAGCCACAGTCTGCTCCTCTCTGAATCCTCCAGAACACACAGTCTCCCTTTCTGTAAGCTCTGCTGAAAATGCAGCCTCCTACAGGCCATCCATGTCCCCAGCAATCCTCTTAATGGTGGACCCTGGCCCCCGCTTTTCTCTGCCCCCTGTGCCACCAAAACGGTGAGCGATCCAGACTGGGTGGGCCAGGCCTTGGTGGGAACAGTGGGGTCTGTGGGCACAGTTCCAAGCCGGGTCCTCTCCAGTGTGGGTGTGGGCACAGGCAGCGGCTGGTGGCGCTGCCACTGCCCGGTCCCAGCCTTTGTCCCTTAAGCCCCTGTGTTCTGTTTGAGTGCTGTTATCAGTTCCTTCCCGTCCCTTGGCCACTGCTTTCCAAGCTATCACTGGTCTCCAGGCACAGGACTCTTTTGCACTGGGGTATTACTTTCCAAAGGCTAGCTTCTGGCAGTTCCCTTCCCCTTCTGTTTATCCTCTGACATCTGTCCAAGCAATTCCAACTCTTTTGTACCTCTCAACTGATGATCCTCTGCCCCCATAGAGATCCAGATGTATAATCTTATATCTCAGGCTGATTTTGTGAGTGTTCAGAGTGGCTTAGTAGATATCTAGCTAAATTCAGGGTACCAGTTGAAATGGAGTCCCCCAGTCCACCATCATCTTTCACACTTCAGTTTCTAAAGAGAATTGAAATCAAAGTCAGTCTTCCATGGGTGGCCATGCTTTTGGACACATTTTCATTCCTGGCCCAGGCATCTTTATTTATATTTTCTTTTATCTAAGGCCTTGGGAAGAAGTCTTCTTCAGATGCCTATGTGAAGCCTTCTTATCAGAAGGAGGAGGGGGAAACTTGAAGACAATTTTCCCCACTCTCAGTACTCAGTACTACCCCTTCCTCCTCCCTGTCCTGTAACCAGTCTCAGGGCCCATAAAATCACATTAACCTTTTGTTTGAGACAACCCGCATATCTCTGTGATCCACTTGACCCCCAACCAGTGCACCATTGAATAGGGGAAAATACACTTGGGGGAAATATGGTGTTTTTGTTTTTGACTCTTGCTTATACCATCACAGTAAGTAATTAAAGACTTCCCTGAGACTTTCATTTTTGTCTTGTTATTTTTAATGGCTACTTTGACACCTGACAGCTTAGCAGTCGCTGACTCAGCTGAGCTCCTGACAAATATAGTAGACTGTCCTCCACTTGAGTTTTCTAAATTATGTTGATCAAAGCAAGAATTCTAACACTTTCTGATGTGTTTCTAAATGAATGTGGAGGAAATATTTCAGACAGTTACAAACAGGGAAGGGCAAGGGATGTAAAGTTTCTATATTTCATTTGAACTGGTAAAATGACACCAGAAGACTGTAATAAGACTAGATATATAATCTAACAACTAAAACAACTATTTTAAAAAGCTGTATGAAGAAATACATTTTTAAAAACCCGATAAATCAAAAGAGAATTCTAAAAAATGCACAAGTAACTCAGATGAGGATAGCAAAAGAATCAGAGAAACAAGAAACAGAGCAAACAGAAAACAAAAAATAAAATGGAAAATTTAAGCACTAAAATATCACTAATCACATTAAATATAAATGGTCTAAATATAGCAATTAAGAGACATAATTTGTCATTGTAGTTAAAAACATAAGTGAACTAAAACAAAACAAAAGGGGCACCTGGGTGGCTCAGTTGGTTAAATGTCTGCCTTCAGCTCAGGTCATGATCCCAGAGTCCTGGCTCATGGGGTCGTCTGCTTCTCCTTCTACCCCTCACCCATCTCATGCTTTCTCTCTCTCTCTCTCAAATAAATAAATAAAATCTTTTAAAAAACAAAACAAAAATGACTGAGCTCTTTACTACCTACAAGAAATTCAGTTCAAATATAATGATAAAGGCAGATAGAAAATAAGGGAATGAAAAAAGATATATTATACAAAAATTAATAAAAAATTCAAAGTAGCTATATTAATATCAGATAAGATATTAATAAGCTTACTAGAGCAAATAAGCTTACTAGAGACAGAGAAGGAGGTTATATAAAGATGAAATGGTCAATCTACAAAGAAGACATAGCAATCTTAAATATGTATGCACCAAACAAAAAAATATAAAATATATGAAGCAAAAACTGATAGAAGAAAAAGGAGAAATAGAAAAATCTACAATTATACTTGGAGGCTTCAACATCTTGTTCCCAATAATTGCTTAAACAGCTAAACAGAAAATCATCAAGAATATAGCAAAAGTCAACAACTCCATCAACAGACAGGATCTAATCATGTTTATTGAACACATTAACTAAGAACAGAAGTACTCATGGAGTATGTGTTAAGATAAACCATGTCTGGGCCATAGGCAAACCTGAACAAATTTAAAATAATTGAAATTATGCAGGATGTTCTGTGAATGCAGTGAAATCAAACTCAAAATTAAAGACAGGGAAAAAAAATCTCCAAATGCTTGGGAACTGAAAAGCACATTTCTTAATAATAACTTTGTCAAATAGGAAACCTCAAGGAAAATATGAATGAAAGTAAAAATGCAATTTTAGAAAAAAAGAATAAAATGTTAGGAATCAGTCTACTTGATTTCAAAACTATTATGTATCTACAGTAATCAAGACTGTGTGTAATTGGTGGGAAGGAAAGACACACAAATCAATGAAAAAAAATATAAAGAACCCAGAAATTGGGGCACCTGTGTGGCTCAGTAGGTTAAACATCTGCTTTTAGCTCAGGTCATCATCCAAGGGTCCTGGGATCGAGCCCCACATTGGGCTCCCTGCTCAGGTGGGAGCCTGCTTCTCCCCACCCGGCTCTGTCAAAATTTTCTGGTATTAAAAAATACCAGAAATAGATCTCCACACTGATAAACCCAACTAATTTTTGACAAAGTTTTTAAAAAGCAATTCAATAGAGGAACAAATCTTTTCAACAAATGGTGCTAGTGTAATGGATATCCCTAGGCAAAAAGATGAACCTCATTTTAGTCTTATATTTTATAAAAAAATTAATTCAAAACAGATCATAGATTTAAATGTAAAATTATAGAATATTTAGAAAAAATGCAGGATAAAATATTTAGGATCTTGGACTAGACACTTAGACTTGACACAAAGTGTGTCCTATAAAAGAAAAAATTGATAAATTGAACTTCACAAAACCAAAACTTTTGCTCTATGACAATGTAAAGTAAGCTGTGGAATGGGAGAAATTATTTGCAAACCACATTTCAGTCACAGGATAGTATCTAGATCTACAAAAAGTTCTCACAACTCAACAGCAAAACAAACAAAAACAAATTGAACATGGACATGAGATATGACAAGACATTTCACCAAAGAAGATAAAGATGACAAAAAAGTACATGAGAAAATGTTTATTAACTGTGAGGGCAATACAAATTAAAATAAGATACCACCACCACTTACAATAAGATACCACTATAAACCTATCAGGATGGCTAAAATAAAAAAATGGAAATACCATATGCTGCCAAGGGTGCAGAGAACATGGATCATTATTCATACATTTCTGGAGAGAATGTAAAATGGTATAGTCATTCTGGAAAACAATTTTAAGAAGGAAAGAGAAAAGCAGCAAAGAAAAGAGAGGAGAGCAGAGAGGAGAAGAGAAAAAGATAGAAGGAAAGAAAATTAAGCAGGCAACTACCTATGACTCAGAAGTTGTACTTCCGTGCATTATCCTAGAGGAATAAGATTTATATTCACACAAAAACCCATACACCAACATCAGTCACAATCTATATATATAATAGCCAAAAAACTGGAAGCAATACAGATGTTCTTCAATAGGTAAATTGTTAAATAAGCTGTGGCACATTCATATCATGGAGTGGGACACTACTTGGCAATAAAAAGTTAAAAACTATTCATACATCCTACAACCTGGAGTAATTGCCAGAAAATTATACTGAGTGAAAACTGCCAAACCCCAAAGGTTACATACTGCATGATTCCATTTATGTTATTTTTATTGGTTTTATTGAGGTATAATTCACATATCATGCAATTCACTCATTAAACTATATAGTTCAATGACTTTCGGTATATTTACAAAGGTGTGCCTCTATCACCATAATCAATTTTAGAATATTTTCATTACCACCCAAAAAACCCTGTACCCATTAACCATTAGCCCATTAATGAACAACCCCCAAATCATCATCTCTTCTAGCCCTAGAGAACCACTAACCTACTTCCTGTCTCTATAAATTTACTTACTCTGAACATTTTATGTAAATGGAATCATAGGGTGCCTGGGTGGCTCAGTCGGTTAAGCGTCTGCCTTCAGCTCAAGTCATGATCCCAGGGTTCTGGGATTGAGTCCTGCGTTGGGCTCCCTGATCAGCAGGGAGTCTGCTTCTCCCTCTCCCTCTGTCCCTCCCCGCTGCTTGTGCTCTCTCTCTCATGCTCTCTCTCTCTCTGATTTAAATAAATAAAATCTTTAAAAATAAATAAATAAATGGAAGCATAATATATTGTCTTTTATGACTCTATTCACTTAGCATCATATATTCAACTCTCATCCATTTAGTAGCATGTCTTAATATTTCATTTTTTATGGCTGAATAATTTTCCATTGTATGAATATACCATATCTTTTTCCAATTCTACTGAGAAAAATTGACATGTTATTGTATAAGGAATGAAGACAAAAAGGAAAAAAATCTTGTGATGAGAACTCCTAGGATTTACTCTCTTAGTAACTTTCCAGTATATCATACAGCAGTGTCAGCTATAATCATTGTTGTACATAACATCCTTACTACTTATTTATCTTGAAGTTTTTACTTTTTGACTAGCTTCCTTTAATTCTTTCTTCTCCCACCTTCCACCTCTAATAATCACAGGTTTGATCTCTTTTTCTTTCTTTTTTTTTTAATCCAGCTTTCTTTTTTAAAATCTTATTTTATTTTATTATGTTATGTTAGTCACCATACCATACATCATTAGTTTTGATGTGGGTTTCCATGATTCATTGTTCTTGTATAACACCCAGTGCTCCATGTAATACATGCGCTCCTTAAATACCCATCACTGGACTAACCCATCGCCCCCCCTCCCCTCTAAAACTCTCAGTTTGTTTCTCAGAGTCCATAGTCTCTCATGGTTCATCTCCCCCTCCAATTCCCACCCCCCTTCTTTTTTCCCTTCCTTCTCTTTTTCTATGAGTTTGTGGGTTTCTTTGATTATTAATTTTTTTGTCTTTAGATTCCACATATAAGTGAGATAATAAAGTATTTGTCTTTCTCTGTCTTATAACATTTAGCATAATGCATCCAGGATTCATCCATATTGTCACAAATGGTAGGAATTCCTATTTTTTATGGCTGGATAATATCCCATTCTTTATAGATACTACAACTTCTTTATCCATTCATCCATCAGTGAATGAATAGGTTGTTTCCATGTTTCAGATTTTATAAATAATTCCGTGATGAGCATAGGGGTGCATATATCATCTCAAGATAGTGTTCCCTTTTCCTTTGGATGTATTCTCAAAAGTGGAGTTGCTGGATTGGATGCTACTTCTATTTTTTTTTCTTTTTTTGGTGATCCTCCATATTGTTTTCCATAGTGGCTGTACCAATTTACAATCCCACCAATAGTCAGACAGTTTCCCTTTTCTCCACATCCAGCCAACATTTGTTATCTCTTCATTTTTTGATGGTGGCCATTCTAAAAGGTGTGGGGTTATATTTCACTGTAGTTTGAATTTTCATTTCCCTAATAACTAGTAATGTTGAACATTTTTCATATGCCTGTTGGCCTTTTGTATATTCTTTGGAGAAATGTCTATTTAGATCAGCTATTTTTAAATGGGTTATTTGGAGGTGTTTTTTTGTTTTGTTTTGTTTTGTTTGCTAATGAGTTCTTTATATATTTTGGATAGTAGTCCTTATCAGATATATGGTTTGCAATTTTTTTTCTAATTCTTTAGGTTGTTTTTTCACTTTGTTTATTCTTCCATTTTGCTATGCAGAAACTTTTTAATTTGGTGTAGTCCCACATGTTTAGTTTTTATTATGTTGCTTGTGCTTTAGGTGTCATTTAAAAAAAAAACACTACTATAGCTCATGTCTAAGAGTTTGTTCCTATGCTATCTTCTGGATATTTCACATTTTCAGGTCTTGCATTTAAGTCTTTAATCCATTTTGAGTTAACATTCATGAGTGAGGTAAAATATGGACCCACTTTCATTTATTTACATGCAAATATCCAATTATCCCAGCACCATATATTAAAGAGACTGTCTTTTCTCCATTGAGTATTCTTGGCTCCATTGGCATAGTCTTATTAAGTATTAGTTGACTCTATATGCTTGGATTAATTTTAGGCTCTCAATTCTGTTCCATTAGTCTTTTTGTCTGTTTTTATGCTAGTACCATAGTTTTGATGACTCTAACTTTATAGGGTAGCTTCAAATCAGGAAGTGTAATGCTTCCTGCTTTCTTCTTCTTTCTCAAGATTTCTTTGACTATTCAAAATCCTTTGTGGTTCCATATAAATTTTAGGAGTGTCTTTTCTACTTCTGCAAAAATTCCCCATTTGAATCTTGAATCTATAGATGGCTTTTGGTAGTACTGACATTTTAACAATGTTAATTTTTCCAGTGAACACGGGATAACTTTCCATTTATGTGTGTCTACTTTGATTTCTTTCATCAATGTAAGTTTCCGGAGTACAGATATATTTCATCTCCTTAAACAAATGTATTCCCAAGATTTTACTGGTTTTGATGCTATTTTAAATGTAATCAATTTCTTTGTTTCTCTTTTAAAAAGTTTTTTACGTATAAAAACACCAATTTTTGTATATTGATTTTGAGTCATGCATTTTACTAAATTTGTGGATTAGATCTAACAGATTTTTCATTGAGTCTTCTGGATTTTCTGTATATAAAATTATGTCTTCTGCAAATAAAGACAATATTACTTCTTCCTTTCCAATTCTGATACCTTTTATTTATTTTTCTTGCCCAATTGCTCTAGTTAGGATTCCTAGTACTATTTTGACTGGGAGTCGTGAAAGAGGGAACTCTTGTCTTGTTCCTGATCTTAAAGGAAAAGCTTTCAACCTTTACTTTTGAGAGTGCTATTAGCTGTGGGTTTGTCTTACATGGCCTTTTTATGTTGAGATATGTTCATTCTGTGCCTAATTTGTTATGAGTTTTTGTCATGAATAGATGCTAAATATTGTCAAATGCTTTTTTTGTATTTACTGAGATGATAATATGATTCTTCTCTGTCATTCTATTAATGTGATTTATCACATACCTGCATCCTCAGGATAAATCCCACTTAATCATAGTGACTGATCCTGTGTTGCTTGTTGTGCTGCTGAATTTGTTTTGCTGGCATTTTATTGAGAATTGTTGCATCTATATTCAGCAGAAATATTGGCCTATACTTCCTCTGGTAGTATCCTCTTTGGGTTTTAGTTTTCAGGATAATGTTAGCCTGGTAAAATGAGTCTAGGAGAGTTTCTTACCCTTCAATTTTTTTGGAAGAGATTTGAAAAAGATTATTTTTAATTCTTCCTTAAATATTTAATTAATTCCACCAGTGAAACCATCTGGTCCCATGCTTTTCATCACTGGGAGATTTTTGCTAACTGATTCAGACTCCTTACTAGTAATTAGCCTATTTAGATTTTCTATTTCTTCCTGATTCATTCTTGATAAGTTGTAGGTTTCCAATAATTTTTCCAATTCTTCTCACTTGTCTAATTTATTGGTGTATATTTGTTCATAATAGCCTCTTATGATCCTTTGAATTTCTGTGGTATTGGTTGTAATGTGTCCTTTTTCATTTATAATTGTGTTGATTTGGGTCTTTCTCCCCCTTGGTTGATTTAGATAAGGGTTTGCCAATTTTATCTTGTCAAAGATAAACTTACATTTGGTTAACATTTTTCTATAAATTCGTTTCTTTCTTTCTTTTTCTTTTCCTTTTCTTTCTTTCTTTCTTTCTTTCTTTCTTTCTTTCTTTCTTTCTTTCTTTTTTTTTGTAGTCCTTAAGGCATGGAGTTAATATTGCTTATTTGAGATCTTTTTGCCTTTTATTGTAGGCTTTTATTGCTATAAACATTCCTCTTAAAACTTTTGCTTTATCCCATAAGTTCTGGTATATTGTGCTTCTCGCTTTTTAAGAAACTTTTTATTTTCCCTTTGAGTTTTCTTTGATTTATTGATTGTTCAGGAGAGTGTTATTTAATTTCATGTGTTTGTAATTTTTTTTAAGTTTCCTCTATTGATTTCTAGTTTCATGTGATTGTGTTCAGAGAACATATTTGGTATGATTTCAATCTTCTTGAATTTATTGATTTGTTTTGTGGCCTGACATAGTGTAACCTAGAAAAATGTTCCATGTGAGCTTGAGAAAAATGTGAATTTTGCTCTTATTGGATAGAATATTCTACATATGTCTCTTAGGTCAATTTGGTCTATAGTGTTCTTCAAATTGCTGTTTTCATATTTACTATCTGTCTGAATGATTAATCCGTTGCTGAGAGTTCAGTATTAAGGTATCCAATTATTATCATATACTATTTTTGCTTTTAGCTGTTAGTTTTTGCTCTATATATTTAGGTGCTCCAATGTTGGTTGCAAAAATATTTACAAATGTTATATATTCTTGATATATTGACCCTATTATCATGACCTTCTTTGTTCCTTTTTTCCATTTTTGGTTAAAGCCTATTTTGTCTGATATAGGTAGAGCTACCCCTGATTTTTTTTTTGGTTGTTTTAGTTGTTACCATTCGTTTGAATGTTCTTTTCAATCCTTTTATTCTCAGTCTATGTGTGTCTTTAAGGCTAAGAGAGTCTCTTGTCAATAGCATATTGTTGGATTTTTTTTTAATCCATTAATCCATTCTTTGCCTTTCAATAACAAAACTTAATCCATTTATATTTAAAGTAATTATTGATAGATAAAGACTTACTATTGTCATTTTGTTCATTGTTTCTTGGTTGTTTTGTAGATCCATTGTTCCTTGTTCTTATCCTGTTGGGTTTTGTGTATGTGTTTTAATGTCTTTATATCAGTATTCTTTAACTCCTTTATCATGTTTTTGTTGTTATTGTTTTTCATTTTACTACGGAATTTTTACTTTTGGTGACCATGAAGCTTACATAAAATATCTTAAGCTTATAACATCCTATTTTTATTGATAAAAACTTAAATTTAATAGAATTTGTAAACTTTAAACTTTCATTCTTCATATTTTAGGTTATTGCTTTTATAATTTGCGTGGTTTTTTGTGTATTGTGTAACAATAAATTATTGTAGTTATGGCTGTTTTAATTGTTTTTTTCTTTTTTACTTTTAAACTAGAGCTTTAAGTGAATTATGCACCCTATTACCATATTGCAGAATATAACTATATCTATATATTTACCATTACCAGTTTGATTTGTGCTACCTCCTTGCTTTTGTGTTAATTACTGTTCTTTTACTTCCATTCAAAGAACTCTCTTTAGGACTTCTTATAAGGCAGGTCTGGTTGTAATAAAGTCCTTCAGATTTTTTTTTTTTTTTTGGATGAGGAAGATGTATCCCTTCTTTTGTTTCTCTAGGACAGCTTCCCCAGGTGTAGAACTCTTGGGTGACAGTAATTTTCTTTCAATGTTTTTATTATGTCATTCCACTCTTTCTTGATCTGAAAAGATTCTGTTGGGAAATCCAATAGTCTTATATTCCTTTGTATGTAATTCTCTCTTTTCTCAAATTTTTTTATTTTTAACTTTTTTTTTACATTTTTGGTCTTTAATTAAGCACATGAAACAACTATTTTATATATTTCTCCATGAACTTTTTGTGAAATTCAGATCACAGTGTATCATTTACAAATCTTTTGTCATTCTTCTTTCTTTTTAAAAAAATATTTATTTATTTTAGAGAGAGAGAGCACAAGCAGGAGGGGCAGGGAGAGGGAGAGAATCTCAAGCAGCCCAACTCAGGGCTTGATTCCACAACCCTGAAATCATGACCTGAGCTGAAATCAAGAGTTGGATGCTTAACTGACTGTGCCACCCAGGGGCCCCTGTCTTTCTTCTGATAATCTACACCATTTGCACAGTTCTTGAAAACAACATCATCATCCTACTTTCTTTTAACGTTAAAGTTGGCCTGAGGCTGTGATGAGCCAGTGAGATTGAGAGGATTTCCACTCAAAATGTTTTCCATATGTATTCTTTCCTCTTCAGCTTTCTCTTTTTGTTCCTTCCTGGACTGATCTTCAGCTCTTACATTTTTATTTTTTTCTAGTTCTGCAAGAGGTGATACAGAATCATCATCATCACTCCCCTCTTCAAAATTTTCATTTTCATCTTCCTCATCTGTTGGAGGATCATCTGCATCAAAGTTGACAGCAGGAATCTGGTTTAGCAAGACTTCTTCGACACTAAAGAGAAGATGGTATGTGCTTATGTTAGACACTCTCTATATTTCTCTCTTGCACCAGCTCACTCACTCTCTTCCAGCTCTCTCCTACAGTCATGGTTCCAAGCTTCTTCAGGAGTATCCTAAATAGTTTGTCTATATTTTAACTTTGTATGAGAAGGTAGATCTCTACTCAGGCTCTTCTCCTAAAGTTTATAGGTTTGCTTTGTGCAGTCAGCTCAGTTCGGATTTCTGGGTGTGTCTGCTGATAATGTCTTTGGGCATTTGGGTCCAGCTATCATGCTCTATATTTGAGTGAAACATTTGTTTGAGCTCTGAGGATGAGGATTGGGGCTGTATCACTCACTAAGAACAATTAGATAGAACTGCTGCTTGCTTCCCTACTAGTGAGGTTGGTTGTAGGATGGCCTCCATGTTTGTCTAGATTCTCTGATCAGGCTTACTAGATGGTTGGGACTAAGTACTACATTCAGTAATAGATGAGGCTATGAAATAGCTTCCCTGCCCTGGCCAGGCGGTAGGATGTGTCCCAGGGCTTACATGGTTCATTATTTGGGGATGCAAATCAGGCCAGAGTGTGTCTGGTTTCCCTAGTCAACTGAGGTTACTGATTTTGCTCTGCAAAAAGAAAGACATGGGCTGTGCTGTCTGTTAAAGTACCACTGTTTATAAGCCTGTTGAATGGGCTATGCAGCTTCCCATGTGCTCTGGGTAGGCTCCCTGGCTGGACAGACTGAAGGCTGTATTCAGTGATAAGAAGGACTACAAATTAGAATCCTTGCCTTGGCACAGTAAGATAAGCTGATAAAGCTCTTTGTTGTCTCAACTCAAGCTGACTACCCCCCAAATACTCTGGCCAAAGAGGGATACTGGCTTTGTTTTCTAAACTGTCTACTCTACCTGCCCTTTTTTAGGTTTGAGCACTGCTTGAAGATACAACTTCCAGCAGTTTTTGCCAGCCTTCTGATCAGCTGGGGTTGGAAAACACTCTTCACAGAGGATGAGGCTATGTCTTAGCTCCTTTGCTGAGTGGGAGGGGGAGGGGCCACTCTAGGTCACTCTCAATTTCCAAAACAGATTCTCCACTTGGGAAGGGCCAGGAGCTACCCTCCTCATCCTTGGTTATGAATTAATCTACCATGGTGGATTGCCTGCCTAGGCATAGCACAAGAATTCATCATGCCCTGTACTGGCTTTCCTCTGGGTGAAATTAGCTCTGTCTGCCCACATCTTGGTGGGAATACTACTGGGCAGTCCAGCTTCCAGGAATTGTTATCAGACTTTTTGTTCTATGGGACCAGAAGATGCTCTCTACAGCAAGTGGGGTCTGTGATTCAGCTTCTTGCCTGGGCATGGATAAACTGGGTTCTAATTCCTTATTTAAGAACCCAAATCAGGCAGATCTAGACTCTGCTAAGTTTCCTGATCAGAATGTGCCCCTGACATGGCTCAGCAGATGAGCAAAACAACTAGTTGGAATAACACTGGGCACTGCAGGTATGAACTCGGGTTACCAAGACCCATGTGCTGAACGTTTGAACCCCACTTCCCCTTGTGTGTCACAGTCAAATTCTCAGTGGTTGAGCCCCACAGATTTTTCTGCAATCCCTGTAGTGCTAGACCGGAGTAGGGGCTCCCACAAAGTGACCCCAATGCTGGACAGGCAAGGAAGGTTGTGTCCTTTTCATTCTCTTTTCCCACTGGAGGAACCTCTTGACATGATGTTTCACTGTCCTGGGAAGGGGCAATATTGTCAATGTGTAGCTGCTTCTCTTACCCTCTAAAGCAGTCTATGCTGGTCTCTGTTTTTTGGGGGGTGCCTTAGCCTCATCCCTATGTTCCAGAATTTTCTCAGTGTTGTTTTGTCTTGAGTAGTTGTTAGTTGTTCCTCTTTAGAGGGGGAGAAGAGTCAGGAACAACCTATTTCACCATCTTGATAATGTCCATATAATATTTTTTAAATGACAAATTTATAGAAATAAAGAACAGATTAGTTATTTCCAGGGATTATGAATAGGGTAGGGTTGAGAGGGAAGTGAATATGGATATAAAAGAAAATATGAAGGATCCTTGTGATGATGGCAATGTACTGTATCTTGACTATATCAGTATCAATATCCTGGTTACAATAATGTAATATAATTGTGTAAGTTGATACCACTGGGGGGGAAATGAGTAAAGGCAATTTATCTGTATTATTTCTTACAACAATGTTTGAATCTACAATTATCCCAAAATAAAATAAAAGTAATAATATAAATACATAACAAGCAAATATTTTTAAACTATAATTGTGCATACTTATATGAAAAAGGTGAAGGTTTCAAGAAAAAAGATTAGGAAACTTGCAACCAGGTAAGGGAAAAGGAAGCAAAGTGAAAGAAGCTACACCACTAGAGAAATTCTCATGTACCCATACCTGGGCCCAGCAATACTGAGATTTCATTTATTATAGAATTATTATAATTGTTAATCATTATTATAATTAATTAGTTATAAAATTATTGAATGATTTTCCTCCTCGTACCTCACCACCATACCAGCAGGGCTCCACTATGACTAATAGTGGATTATAGCTGGAAGAGTTGTAAGGTACAGACAGTTTCTGAGTTAATGTAATTAGGGTATCCCAAGGTCAAGAGGAGAGACAAAAACAGACACAAGAATTTGAAGCTTCTGGTCCCAAAGGCATTAGCAAATATTAAGCACAACCCACCTCCTAGCCAAATTAATATTTATTTTATGCTAAATACCTACATACATCAGTTCTTATTACCCAATACAAAATGTCTGGGTTTTAACAACAACAACAGAATTATAAGACATGCCCATTTACAAGAAAAAAACACATTCAGAACCAGACTCAGATGGGACCCAGATTGTTAGCATTATCACATAGGAAATTTAAAATATAATAATAAAATATCTTAAGAGCTATATGAAAAAAGAAACATTATATATATATATTCATTACATACATATACAATTTCATTGCATACATATGTAATGAAAGCAGAGAGATGGAAACTCTAAAAATGAATTTAAAGATACTAAAAATTATACAAAAAATAAAAATTATTTTGATAGGTTTGTCAATAGACTGTACATAGCCGAAGAAATAATAAGTGTTCTTGAAGAAAGATCAATAGAAACTTCCCAAACTGGAATCCAAAGAGGAAATAGAATGAAAAAACTAGAACAAAACATTAAATACTATGGAAAAGTTTCTAAAGGTGCATATGCATAATGGGAATATCAGAAGGAGATGAAAGAGAGAATAGAGCAGAATAAATATTTGAAGTGATAATGACAAAGAACTTTCTAAAATCAATGATAGATAACAGATTACAGATCTGGAAATCTAAAGGACACCAAAAGAATGACTCCCTCTCTCCCATACCCCACCCCAAAAGAAGAAGAAAAAGAAAGAAAAACAGAAGAAGAAAGAAGAAAGAAAGAAAGAAAGAAAGAAAGAAAGAAAGAAAGAAAGAAAGAAAGAAAGAAAGAAAGAAAGAAAGAAAGAAGGAAAGAAAGAAAGAAAGAAGGAAGGAGAAAAAGAAAGAAAGAAAATATATAGGTGTATTATAGTTCAATTGCAAAGAGAAAAGTTTGAAAGAAAATAAAGCAAATAAAATAGAGGAACACAGATAAGAATTATAACAGATTTCCCATCAGAAACAACCAAAAGGGAGAGTGTAGTGAAATATTTAAAGTGTTAAAAAAAAAAACCTCACCAACTTAAAATTGTATATCTAGTAAAGGTGTCCTTAAAAGTAAAGAAATAAAGACTGTCTTAGAAAAAAAAAGTGGGGGCAGAGATTCAGTGCCAGCATACCAGCTCTGAAAGAAATGTTAAAAGAAATTCTTCAGATAGGAAATAAACAAACAAGCAAAAAACCAAACTGAACCAAAACAAAACAAAAAATAACTTTTATCTAACCTAAGGAAGAGAAGTGCTTCAGACAAGTAGTACATGAAAATTAAAAAAATCATTTATACTTCTGATTTTGTAATTAATTTAAAAGATAACTGAAGCAATAATAGTAACAGTGTATTGGGTGAAGATAGCATATGAATAAGTGAAATCAATGGCAAGAATGTCATAAAGGACAAAATTGTACTATACATGAAATGTCATAGTGTTATTTGAAGGTAAACTTCAATTAGTTCAGTATATGTTGTAACCTCTAGGGCAACAGAGAGTTTTTATAAATAAATGTAATTGATATGCTAAGAAAATAAAATGGAATCCTATAAAAATGTTCAATTACCATATGATTTCGCTCATATGTGGAATTTAAGAAACAAAATAAATGAGCAAGGGGAAAAAAGACAGAGAGATGGGCAAACCAAGAAAGAGACTCTTAACTATAGAGAAAAACTAATGATTACCAAAGGGGAAGTTGGTTGGGGGGATTAAGGAGTGCACTTGTGATGAGCACCGGATGTTGTATGGAAGTGCTGAATCACTATATTGTACACCTGAGACTAATATTACACTGTATGTTAGCTAACTAGAATTTGAATAAAAACTTTAAAAAAAGTTCAATTAAAACCAGAGAAATACAACAAAAAGAATGGTTATACACATGTAAAATATCACTCTAACTTTATAACTATTTAATTTTAATGTGCATGGTCTAAATACACATATTAGAAAACAGAAACTTTCAGTGAACAAAAAAAAACATTCAAATATGTTGTCTACAAGAAACCCACAAGAGTAAAGGAATTGAAAAGGATATCACACATTAACACTCATTAAAAGAAAGCTGGGTATCCATACTAATTTCAAGCAAAGCAGTCTTTAGACAAAGACATTGTTAGGGATAAAGAAAGGCGTTACATATGATAAAAGGGTCAATTCTCCAAGAATATTTAACAATCTTAATTGTGTATATGTCAAACAACAGAACATCAAAATACATAAAGCATAGATAAAGTAAAAACTGAAAGAACTGGTAGAAGTAGACAAATTACAATCCTATAGTTGGAGATTTCAGCAACCCCTTCAGTGATCAAGCAGCCAGAGGATCAATAAGGACATATTTGATGTGAATAGCAATATTAATCAATTTGATCTTATTGACATTTATATAATATTCTATCCAACAACCACATAATACACATTCTTTCAAGAACCCATGGAACATTAATCAAGAATACATTCTCAGCCGTAGACTATTGTTTAGCAAATTTAAGACAATACAAATCATACAAGGTATATTATTAGGCCACATGAAATTAAACTACAAATCAGTAACAGAAAGATCCCTGATAATATTGGAATATTTGGAATTTAGTATTTGGAAATTAACACACTTCTAAATAATTCACCAGTCAGACTTCTCAATTTAAATAAAAATATTTGAACTAGTTGAAAAATTAAAAAATAACATTAAAACTTGGGTTTAGGGTAAAATTTAGAGTATTACATGTATATATTAAAAAAGAAGAAAGTTTTAAAATTAGTAATAAAAATGTCCAGGTCAACAAACTAGAGAAAGAAGAGCAACATAAAGAACAGAAATATAGAAATAATAAAAATTGGAAGAGAATCCATGAAATTGAAAGCAATAGATAAAAGCAACTAAATCAAAATCTAGTTCCTTTTTTTAATATTTTTTATTATGTTGTGTTAGTCACCATACAGTACTTCATTAGTTTTTGATATAGTGTTCCACGATTCATTGCTTGTGTGTAAAAACCAATGTCCCATGCAGTATGTGCCCTCCTTAATACCCATCACCAGACTAGCCAATCCCCTCACCCTCTTCCCCTCTACCACCCTCAGTTTGTTTCTCAGAGTCCATAGTCTCTCATGGTTCATCTCTCCCTCCAATTCCTCCCCCTTCATTTTTCCCTTCCTTCTCCTAATGTCCTCCATGCTATTCCTTATGTTCCACAAATAAGTGAAACCATATAGATAATTGTCTTTCTCTGTTTGACATATTTCCCTTAGCATAATCCCCTCCAGTTCCATCAATGTTGATGCAACATCCTTTCTGATGGCTGAGTAATATTCCATTGTATATATGAACCACATCTTCTTTATCCATTCATCTGTTGAAGGGCATCCCAGCTCCTTCCACTGTTTGGCTACTGTGGACATTGCTGCTATGAACATTGGGGTGCACATGGCCCTTCTTTTCATTACATCTCTGTCTTCGAGGTAAATACCCAATAGTGCAATTGCTGGGTCATAGGGTAGTTCTATTTTTAACTTTTTGAGGCACCTCCACACTGTTTTCCAAAGTGGCTGTACCAACTGGCATTCCCACCAACAGTGTAAGAGGGTTCCCCTTTCTCCACAACCTCTCCAACATTTGTTGTTTCTTGCCTTGTCAATTTTTGCCATTCTAAGTGGTGTAAAGTGGTATCTCAATGTGGTTTTGATTTTAATTTCCCTGATGGCTAGAGATGTGGAGCATTTTTTTCATGTGTCTATTAGCCATTCATATGTCTTCTTTGGAGAAGTGTCTGTTCATGTCTTCTGCCCATTTTTTGACTTATTTGTTTTTTGGGTGTTGAGTTTGAGAAGTTCTTTATACATCTTGGATTCCAGCCCTTTATCTGTAGTGTCATTTGCAAATATCTTCTCCCACTCTGTGGGTTGCGTCTTTGTTTTGTTGACTGTTTCTTTGCCGTGCAGAAGCTTTTTATCTTGATGAAGTCCCAAAAGTTAATTTTCGCTTTGGAGATGTGTATTGCAAGAATTTGCTGTAGCCAATGTCAAAGAGGTTACTGCCTATGTTCTTAGGATTTTTGATGGATTCCTGACTCACATTGAGGCCTTTCATCCATTTTGAGTTTATCTTTGTGTGTGGTATAAAGAAATGGTCCAGTTTCATTCTTCTGCATGTGGCTGTCCAATTTTCCCAGCACCAGTTGTTGAAGAGACTGACTTTTTTCCATTGGATACTTTTTCCTGCTTTGCTGAAGATTAGTTGACCATAGAGTTGAGGGTCCTTTTCTGGGGTCTCTATTTTGTTCCATTGATCTATGTGTCTGTTTTTGTGCTGATACAAGGCTGTCTTGTTGATCAAGGCTTTGTAACATAGCATGAAATCAGTCATTGTGATGCCCCCAGCTTTGTTTTTCTTTTTCAGCATTTCCTAGGCTATTTGGGGTCTTTCATGGTTCTATACAAATTTTAGGATTGTTTGATCCAGCACTTCAAACAATGCCATTGTTACATTGATCAGAATGGTTTTGAAAGTATACATTTCTCTGGGCAGCTTAGACATTATCACAATGTTTAATCTTCCAATCCATGAGCATAGAATGTCTTTCCAACTTTTTGTGTCTTCTTCAATTTTCTTCATAAGTGTTCTGTAGTTTCTAGAGTATAGATCCTTAACTCTTTGGTTAGGTTTATTCCAAGGTATCTTAACGTTTTTGGTGCTATTGTAAATGGAATCAATTCCCTAATTTCTCTTTCTACAGTTACATTGTTAGAGTATAGGAAAGCAACTGATTTCTGTGCATTGATTTTGTATCCGGCCACATTACTGAATTGCTGTGAGTTCTAGTAATTTGGGGGTGGAGTCTTTTGGGTTTTCCACATAAAATATCATGTCATCTGCAAAGAAAGAAAGAGTTTGTCTTCTTTGCCAATTTGAATGCCTTTTATTTCTTTTTTGTTTTCTTTTTTTTTGGAATTTAAATTTCTTTATTGTTATGTTAATCACCATATATTACATCATTAGTTTTTGGTGCAGTGTTCCATGATTCATTGTTTGTTCATAACACCCAGTGCTCCATGCAGAACGTGCCCTCCTCAATACCCATCACCAGGATAACCCATCTCCCTCCCCCCTCCCCTCTAGAACCCTCAGTTTGTTTTTCAGAGTCCATCATCTCTCATGGTTCGTCTCCCCCTCTGACATACTCCCCTTTTCTTCCTCTCCTGTTATCTTCTTCTTTTCCTTTTTTCTTAAAATATGTTGCGTTATTTGTTTCAGAAGTACAGATCTGTGATTCAACAGTCTTGCACAATTCACAGCGCTCACCGTAGCACATACCCCCCCAATGTCTATCACCCAGCCATCCCATCCCTCCCACCCCCAACCACTCCAGTAACACTCAGTTTGTTTCCTGAGATTAAGAATTCCTCATATGAGTGAGGTCATGTGATACATGTCTTTCTCTGATTGACTTATTTCACTCAGCATAACACCCTCCAGTTCCATCCACGTCGTTGCAAATGGCAAGATCTCATTCCTTTTGATGGCTGCATAATATTCCATTGTGTATATATACCACATCTTCTTTATCCATTCATCTGTCGATGGGCATCTTGGCTCTTTCCACAGTTTGGCTATTGTGGACATTGCTGCTATAAACATTGGG
>NW_027397124.1:246694-247420 GCF_003265705.2 Callorhinus ursinus | reverse complement strand
CTATTGAGAGGATCATATGATTCTTGTTCTTTCTTTTGTTAATGTATTGGATCACGTTGATTGATTTGCGGATGTTGAACCAGCCTTGCAGCCCAGGAATAAATCCCACTTGGTCATGGTGAATAATCCTTTTAATGTACTGTTGGATCCTATTGGCTAGTATTTTGGTGAGAATTTTTGCATCCATGTTCATCAAGGATATTGGTCTATAATTCTCTTTTTTGATGGGGTCTTTTTCTGGTTTTGGGATCAAGGTAATGGTGACCTCATAAAATGAGTTTGGAGGTTTCCCTTCCATTTCTATTTTTTGGAACAGTTTCAGGAGAATAGGTATTAATTCTTCTTGAAATGTCTGATAGAATTCCCCTGGGAAGCCATCTGGCCCTGGGCTTTTGTTTCTTGGGAGATTTTTGATGACTGCTTCAATTTCCTTAGTGGTTACAGGTCTGTTCACGTTTTCTATTTCTTCCTGGTTCAATTTTGGTAGTTGATACATCTCTAGGAATGCACCCATTTCTTCCAGGTTATCTAATTTGCTGGCATAGAGTTGCTCATAATATGTTCTTATAATTGTTTGTATTTCTTTGGTGTTGGTAGTGATCTCTCCTCTTTCATTCATGATTTTGTTGATTTGGGTCATTTCTCTTTTCTTTTGGATAAGTCTGGCCAGGGGTTTATCAATCTTGTTAATTCTTTCAAAGAACCAGCTCCTAGTTTCGTTGATCT
>NW_027397124.1:222668-246684 GCF_003265705.2 Callorhinus ursinus | reverse complement strand
TCTTCTTCTTCTGGGATCCCAATTATTCTAATGTTGTTTCGTCTTATCGTATCACTTATCTCTCGAATTCTGCCCTCGTGATCCTGTAGTTGTTTCTCTCTCTTTTTCTCAGCCTCTTTATTTTCCATCATTTGGTCTTCTATATCGCTGATTCTCTCTTCTGCCTCATTTATCCTAGCAGTTAGTGCCCCCATTTTGGATTGCACCTCATCAATAGCCTTTTTGATTTCGATTTGGTTAGATTTTAGTTCTTTTATTTCTCCAGAAAGGGTTTCTCTAATAACTTCCATGCTTCTTTCAAGCCCAGCTAGTATCTTTAAAGTCATGATTCTGAACTCTAGGTCTGACATCGTACTAATGTCCGTATTGAGTAGGTCCCTGGCTGACGGTACTACCTCTTGTTCTTTTTGCTGAGGTGATTTCTTTGGTCTTGTCATTTTGTCCAGAGGAGAATAGATGAATGAGAGAACAAAAATGCTAACAGGTTTACAACGTCCCCAGCAAATATACTGTATACAAATCAGAAAAGACCTGAAACCAGGGGAAAAGAAAGGGAAAGAAAGAAAAAAGAAAGAGAAAAAAAAAGAAAAAAAAGGGATAAAAACAAAAACAGAACAATACAAAAAAAGCAGAATGTGATCAAATATGATCAGACTAGTGCATAGATCAGTGCCACACACTAGATTTTGGGCGTATTTTGGTCTGTTAGAAAAAAGTGCCTCCTAAAATTTTAAAGGAAGAAAGACATATATGTACAAAATAAGGGTTGATACAATGAAGGGATGGAAGATGAATGTAAAGATGAAAATTATAAAAGATTTTATAAAAGGACTTGGTAAGATAAGTTGTTTGAAAAAAGAAAGAAGATTTAAGAAAAAAAAAAAAGGAAAAAGCGAGAGAATGTGATCAGGCAGGAGACCAGAACAAAGCCATACACTAGTGATTTAGGGTATATTTTGATCTGTTAGAAGAAACTGTACCCCAAAATTTTAAAGAGAGAACAACTTATATATATATGCCAAAAATAAGGGTAACTACTATGAAGGGATAAAATATGACTCTAAAAATGAAAAATAAAAAATGTTTTTGTTTTTTTTTTTAAAAGGGATTGATAAGATGTTGGTTGAAAAAGGGAAAAAGAAACATAAAAAAAAGAAAAAGGGCAAAAGAAAAATAAAAAAAAACAGTCAACAAAAGTTAACTTTGATGAAATAATGGATCATGGTAAAAAAAAAAAAAAAAAAGCCATGAATCTATGTGCAGTATTCCCCTAGCGCTGGAGTTCTCCCATTCTCCTTGATCGATCAATTTGGTCTTGGCTTGCTGGCTGTTTGTGCTGATCTTCTGGGGGAGGGGCCTGTTGCTGTGGTTTCCAAATGTCTTTGCTGGAGGCGGAATTGCCCCGCCCTTGTCGGTCCGGGCTAAGGAAGCTGCTCCGGTTTGTTCTCAGGAGCTTTTGTTCCCTGCAAGCTCTCGGTACAGCTTTGGAGGACCAGGGCAGAAATGGTGGCCTCCCAATCTCCACCCGGAGGAGCTGAGAACTCGGGGCCCCGCTCCTCAGTGTGTCCCCAGAGAAAAGCAGTCACTCCCGTGTCCCCGGTCTCCGGCCGCACTCCGTGCTCACCCGGCCTGTGATCGAGCGTTGCTATCTCTGGCACCCGACCCCGCATGGAGTCTCCAAACCCAGCAGATCCCTGCAGTGCGTTCCCGCACCGCTCCTCCAAGGGAAGGAAGGGGAGTCTCCCCGGATCTGCTGCTTGTTGGGTCCCTGCTGGGGGACCCGTGCCCCGACTGGGCCGCAGATCACAGTTTATGGCAACCCCGAGCTGAGAGCCCGCGACTCTGCTCCGTCTCTGCAGCTGGCTTCCCCGCTCTGATACCTGGGAGCTCTGCCGCACTTAGGCACCCCCGGTCTCTCCGTGACCCCAAGGGTCCTGAGATCACACTGTCCAGGGAGGATTCCACCCCCCGCTTAGCCACTGCAGCGATGTCCCTCCGCCGAGCCAACTTCTAAAAGGTCCGATTTTGTGCTCCGCGGCTCTATCACTTGCCAGAAGCGGCCGGCGGAGGCCCCTCCCCCGCCGTCTATCCTCCCGAATATCGCCTCGGATTCACTTCTCCGCACGCCCTACCTTCCAGTAAGTGGTCGCTTCTCTGTTCAGAGAGTTGTTGCTACTCTCCTGTTCGATCTCCTGTTGAGTTCGTAGGTGTTCAGAATGGTTTGATCCCTATTCAGCTGAATTCCTGAGACCAGAGGAAATCTAGGTCTCCTGCTCCTCCACCATCTTGCTCCGCCCCTCTTTTTTGTTTTCTGATTGCTGATGCTAGGACTTCCAATACTATGTTGAAAAATAGTGGTGAGAATGGGCATCTTTGTCGTGTTCCTGATATTAAGGGAAAGGCTCTCAGCTTTTCCCCATTGAGGATAATATTCACTGTGGGCTTGTCATAGATGGTTTTTATGAAATTAAGAAATATCCTCTATCTCTACACTCTGAAGAGTTTTCATCAGGAAAGGAGGCTCTATTTGTCAAATGCTTTTTCTTCATCAACTAAGGGGACCATGTGGTTCTTGCTTTTCTCTTATTTATGTGTTCTATCACACTGATTGATATGCGAATGTTGAAGCACCTTTGCATCCCAGGGATAAATCCTACCTGATCATGATGGATAATCCTTTTAATGTATCATTGGATCCTATTAGCTAGGATCTTGTTGAGAATTTTGGCATCCATATTCATCAGGGATATTGGTCTGTAATTCTCCTTTTTGATGGGGTCTTTGCCTGGTTCTGGGATCTGGGTAATGCTGGCTTCATAGAAGGAGTTTGGAAGTTTCCTTTTTTTTCTATTTTTTGAAACAGCTTCAGGAGAATAGGTATTATTTCTTCTTTGATTGTTTGATAGAATTCCCCAGGGAATCCATCAGGCCCTGGACTCTTGTTTTTTGGGAGGTTTTTGATCACTGCTTTAATCTCCTTACTGGTTATTGGTCTATTCAGGTTGTCAATTTCTTCCTGTTTCAGTCTTGGTAGTTTATAGGTTTCCAGGAAGGCATCCATTACTTTCAGTTTGCTTAATTTATTGGCATATAGTTGTTGATAATAATTTCTAATAATTGTTTCTATTTCCTTGGTGTTAGCCGTGATCTTTCCCATTTCATTCATAATTTTATTAATTTGCATCCTTTCTCTTTTCTTTTGGATAAGTCTGGCCAGTGGCTTATTGATCTTATTAATTGTCTCAAAGAACCAGCTTCTAGTTTCATTGATCTGATCTACTACATTTCTGGTTTCCAATTCATTAATCTCTACTCTAATCTTAATTATTTCTCTTCTTATGCATTGCTTAGGCTTTATTTCTTGTTCTTTCTCTAGTTCTTTAAGGCGTAAAGTTAATTTGTGTATTTGGGATTTTTCTATTTTTTGAGTGAGGCTATGTATTTCCCCTTTAGGACCGCCTCTGCAGTATCCCATAGGTTTTGGACGGATATGTTTTTATTCTCATTGGTTTCCATGAATTGTTTAAGTTCTTCTTTAATTTCCCAGTTACCCAAACATTCTTTAGCAGAGTGGTCTTTAGCCTCTAAGTTTTTGAATTTCTGCCACATTTTTTGTGTGTGATTGAGTTCCGGTTTTAAAGCATTATGGTCTGAGAATATGCAAGGAGTAATCTCAATCTTTTGATTGAGGTATCAGTTGAGACCTGATTTGTGACCAGTATGTGATCTATTCTGGAGGAACTTCCATGTGCGTTCGAGAAGAATGAGTATTCTGTTGTTTTAGGGTGGAATGTTCTGTATATAACTATGAGGTCTGTCTGGTCCAGTGTGTCATTCAAACCTCTTGTTTTTTGTTGATTTTCTTCTTAGATGATCCGTCTATTGCTGAGAGTGGAGTGTTGAAATCTCCTACTATTAAGGTATTATTATCAATATGTCTCTTTATTTGGTTAACAGTTGGCATATGTAGTTGTCTGCTTCCATGTTGGGGGCATAGATATTTACAATTGTTAGATTTTCTTGTTGGGTAGACCGTTTAAGAATGATATAGTGTCCTTCTGTATCTCTAACTACAGCCTTTAGCTTAAAATCTAATTTGTCTGATATGAGAATTGCTATCCCAACTTTCTTTTGAGGTCCATTGGCATGAAAAATGGTTCTCCATCCCTTCACTTTCAGTCTGAATGTACCTTTAGGTTCAAAATAAATCTCTTGGAGACAGTATATGGATGGGTCATGTCTTTTTATCTAATCTGCAACCCTGTGCCATTTCATGGGAGCATTTAGGCCATTCATGTTGAGAGTGATTATTGAGAGATATGATTTTATTGTCATCATGTTCCCTGTGAAGTCCTTGTTTCTATAGATTGTCTCTATAAATTTCTGATCTATGTCACTCTTGGGGTCTTTCTCCTTTTATAGAATCCCCCTTAATATTTCTTGCAGGGCCGGCTTGGTGGTCACATATTCTTTCATTTTCTGCTGGTCTTGGAAGCTCTTTGTGTCTCCATCCATTCTGAATGACAGCTTTGCTGGTTAAAGTATCCTTGGCTGCATGTTCTTCTCATTTAGTACCCTGAACACGTCTTGCTAACCCTCTCTGGCTTGTCAGGTCACTGTGGACAGGTCTGACTTTATTCTGATGTTCCTCCCTCCATAAATAAGAAATCTCTTCCCCCTAGCTGCTCTCAGGAATGTTTCCTTGGTTCTAAGATTTGCAAGTTTTATTATTATATGCCAGGGCATTGGTCTGTTCTCATTGATCTTGGGGGGAGCGTGGTTCCTCTCTGCCTCTTGGACAGGAATGCTTGTTTCCTTCCCCAGATTAGAGAGGTTCTCAGCTAGAACTTGCTCAGATATATCTTCTAGACCTCTCTCTCTCCACCCCTTCAGGGACTCCAGTAATTCTGATATTGGAATGTTTCCTTGAGTCACTAATCTTTCCCGTTTGATTCCTTGGGTTTTAATTTGTTTTTCCCATGCCACCTGGATTTTCTTCTTTTCTACCATTTTATCCTCTATCTCACTAATTGGTTTTCTTGCCTTGTTTACCCTGGCAGTCAGAGTATCATTTAAACTGCATTTCATTCATAGCATTTTTTAAGTTTGGCCTGATTAGATCTCATATCTGCCCTCAGAGAATCTACATTGTTGTTATTTTTCTCAAGCCTAGATATTGCCTTGGTAATTGTTACTCTGAAGTCTATCTCTGACACCTTGGTTATATCCATATCCATTAGTTCTGTGGCCTTGGCCATCCCTGAATCTTTCCTTTGTTGGGGGTTCCTCCTCTTAGTCATTCTGTTGAGGGGTGGTTGAGGGAATGTACAGAGTCCAAATTATTGACCACAACCCAAGCAAGATGCACCTGTTTAATGAGACCTTAGAGTTGTGTGCCTCTTGTTCTTGCAGCCTGTCTTCTGGGGGAGGGGCCTGCCACACTGTTACTCAGGGAACTCTGTTTGGGCAGAGTTGCCCTGCCCCCTGTGGGGGGTGGATGGCCTCAGTGAAAACCAGTTTTGGGGGGCTTTTGTTCTCTGTGGGTTTCTGCGTCTCTTCTGAGAGTCAGAGCAGAAGTGATTGTATCCAAGCCCCTGTCTCAGAACAGAGAGATCACAGTCTGCTCTTCAATGAGCTCTCCAGGCCACACTGTCTGTGCTGCTAAAAACCACGGTGTTCTGGGTTGTGTCCCCTAGAGCAGCACTCCCATCCCTCACTTCCAGGTACGGGCACGTCTTTGCCCTTTGTTCTTCTAAAACCACAAGCCGCCCCTGGTTCACAAGGGCACCCCTGCAGCTCCAGGTTTCATTCTGGCGGGCTACCCTAGTCCTTTCCCCACTGCTACCAGTCTGTGAGTCTGCCCAGTCCCCAGGATGGGAGGTTTTTGCGATCCGGCAGTGCAGGATCCCAGAGGCTCCCTCCCCTTCCGTTTATCTGCCGATATCTGCCCACAGAATCACAGCTCCCAGCTTCATACCTAGAGACCAACTGCTGTAGATATTCTGTTTGTAGAGATCCAGATATATCTTCTTACATTTCAGGCTGATTTTGTGGGTGTTCAGAGTGGTCCAGTAGATATTCAGCTCAATTCAACTGGTTGTTATAGAGTCCCCTATTCTTCCTCCATCTTTTTCCATCTGGCCAAAATCTAGTTCCTTAAAAAGTCGATTAAATTGGTTAGCATTTATCCAGGCTAACCAAGAAATATAATAGAGAAGAAAGCACCAGGAGTTGTTTGCTAGGATAAGTACTTCAATTTTAACTCAACATCAATGAGAAATTTTGTAAGAGAAGAGGACTGCTGGGTTCATCTGTCCAATAACCCCATCTTATAACAGAGGACCTGATATTCTGCACCATCACCGGAATAAATATTCAGGAAGCCAGAATAAGCTCAGTTGTTATGATATCCTTTAACTGGTAGCAGAAGTAAGGTAAGCTGAGATCTATCTATAACATAATTTCATAAGTTGCCAAAACAAGTGCCAAGATGTTCAAAGAGTTTGAACTCTGAAGATGGAACTTCAGGGAAGAAATTAATAAGTAATTATGAAAGAGGTCTCTACTGAGGGTAAGAAATGGAACAGGGAAGAATATTGACATCACTGAAGCAGTATCTACCTAAGTATTTTACAGAGGATATGTTTGAGGGGTACATATATAAGCACAATTTGCCATAGAAAAAGATGAATAAGTGAGTCAACCTTGATGGGTTTGAGTCAGAAATAGGTTTCAGAGACTTTAAGTGTCAATCAAAGGCGAGGGGGTAGGATGGGACTGCCCAAAGAATATGGGTGAATGTAGGAAAAGAAAAAGGGTAGAACCATGGTTAGCTGAATTCAAAGGAAAGGGTGTAGAATTGTGGGATGGAGTGCCTTCTTCCCAACATATAGAAGACCTAGGACCATGCTCCTTAGTGCTAGAAATTTCTGGTTGCTGGGATGACTCTGATATAGTTCAGAAGCTATTTAATAAAGTTTATGAGTTATATTATTTTTTTCTGAGTGTCTAAGTATACTGAACTGTATCCTTTACTTGTCCTTGAATACAATTTTATTATTTACTATTTGCTACCATTTTTTTCATTTCTTTATCTCCATTCCTCCAATTGAAGGAGTACACTTTGAACTTAAGAAAGAACTAGAAAGTAATTGTTAATGTTAATTCTATTCAAAAGCTAAGGAAAATTTTTTTATTCTTCTGAATTCTCAGTAAATTTATTTTCATCTCAAGAATTTTATGTTCATTTGAGTTTTCTGATGACTTTTTGTCTAAATATATTTATTTAGTATATGTTCCATCTTTATTGAGGTATAATTGACAATAAAATTGTAAGATATTTAGGGGGTGGAGCAAGATGGCGGAGGAGTAGGAGACCTGGATTTCCTCTGGTCTCAGGAATTCAGCTGGGTAGGGATCAAACCATTCTGAACACCTACGAAATCAACAGGATATCGAAGAAAAGAATAGCAACAACTCTGAACAGAAAAGCGACCACTTTCTGGAAGGTAGGACGTGTGGAGAAGTGAATCCGAGGCAATACTCTGGAGGATAGATGGCAGGGAAAGGAGCCTCCATTGGCCACTTCAGGCAAGTGATAGAGCAGCGGAGCACAAAATCGGAACTTTGAGAAGTCGGCTCCGCTGAGGGACTTCGCTCCAGTGGTTAGTGGGGGGTGGAACCCTCACAGGACAGTGTGGTCTCAGGACCCTCGGGGTCACAGAAAGACTGGGAGTGCCTGAGTGTGACAGAGCTCCTGGGTATTGGAGCAGGGAAGCCAGCTGCAAAGATGGAGCAGAGGCGCAGGCTCTCAGCTCAGGGTTGCCATAAACTGTGATCGGTGACACAGTCAGGCCACTGCTCCTCCAGCAGGGACCCAACAAGCGGCAGATCCGGGGAGACTCCCCTTCCTCCCCCGGGAGGAGTGGCGCAGGAGCACACCACAGGGATCTGCTGGGTTTGGAGACTCCACACCGAGTCGGGTGCCAGAAGTAGAAATGCTCAATCACAGACCAGGTGAGCACAGTGTGCTCTGCAGCTGGAGACTGGGGAGGCAGGAGTGATTGACCCCTTTTCTCTGGGGGTGCACTGAGGGGCGGGGCCCCGAGTTCTCGGCTCCTCCAGGGCGGAGATTGGGAAGCCACCATTTTCACTCTTGCCCTCCAAAGCTGTACCAAAACCTTGCAAGGAACAAAAGCTCCTGAGAGCAAACCTGAGCAGATTACTTAGCCGGACCGACAAGGGCGGGGCAATTCCGCCTCTGGCAAAGACATTTGGGAACCATGGCAACAGGCGCCTCCCCCAGAAGATCAGCAAGAACAGCCAGCCAAGACCATGTTTACTGATCAATGAGAACAGCAGAACTTCAGCGCTAGGGGAATACTGCACATAGATTTCATGGCTTTTTTCCCATGATTCTTTAGTCTTTTCTTTCAAAGTGATTTTTTTTACTGTCTTTTTTTTTTAATTTTTCTTTTTCCCTTTTTCAACCAACATCTTATCAATCCCTTTTTAAAAAAACATTTTTATTATTCATTTTTAGAGTCATATTCTATCCCTTCATAGTAGTTACCCTTATTTTTGGCATATATATATAAGTTGTTCTCTCTTTAAAGTTTTGAGATACAGTTTCTTCTAACATATGAAAATATACCCGAAATCTCTAGTATATGGCTTTGTTATAGTCTCCTGCCTGATCACATTCTCTCCCCCACCTTTTTTTTTCTTTTTTTTAATCCTCTTCTTTCTTTTTTCAAACAACTTCTTATCAATTCCTTTTATAAAATTTTTTATAATTTTCATTTTTACAGTCATATTCCATCCGTTCAACGTATCAACCCTTATTTTGTACATATATGTCTTTCTTTCTTTAAAATTTTGGGAGATAATTTCTTCTAACAGACCAAAATACACCCAAAATCTAGTGTGTGACACTGATCTATGAACCAGCCTGATGATATTTGCTCATATTCTGTTTTTTCTGTTTTGTTCTGTTTTTGTGTGTTTTTATCTTTTTCTTTTTCTTTTTTTCTCTTTCTTTTTTCTTTCTATCCCTTAGTTTTCCCGATTTCAGGTCTTTTCTGATTTGCTTAGAATATATTTTCTGGGGACGCTATTACCCTGTTAGCATTTTGTTCTCTCATTCATCTATTCTCCTCTGGACAAAATGACAAGACGAAAAAAATCACCTCAACAAAAAGAACAAGAGGTAGTTCTGTCTGCCAGGGACCTACTCAGTACGGACATTAGTACGAAGTCGGACCTAGAGTTCAGAATCATGATTTTAAAGATACTAGCTGGGCTTGAAAAAAACATGGAAGTTATTAGAGAAACCCTTTCTGGAAAAAATAAAAGAACTAAAATCAAACCAAGTGGAAATCAAAATGGCTACTAATGAAGTGCAATAAAAAATGGGGGGACTAACTGCTGGGATAAATGAGGTGGAAGAGAGAATCAGTGATATAGAAGACCAAATGATGGAAAATAAGGAAGCTGAGAAAAAGAGAGATAAACTACTACTACTGGATCACGAGGGCAGAATTCGAGAGATAAGCGATACTATAAGACGAAACAACATTAGAATAATTGGGATCCCAGAAGAAGAACAAAGAGAGAGAGGAACAGAAGGTATATTGGAGCAAATTATAACAGAGAACTTCCCTAATTTGCAGAAGGAAACAAGCATCAAAACCCAGGAAGCACAGAGAACTCCTCTCAAAATCAATAAAAACAGGTCAACACACCGACATCTAATAGTAAAACTTACCAGTCTCAGAGACAAAGAGAAAATCTTGAAAGCAGCTCGGGAGAACAGATATGTAACCTAGAATGGTAGAAACATGAGATTGGCAACACCTATCCACAGAGATCTGGCAGGCCAGAAAGGACTGGCATGATATATTCAGAGCACTAAATGAGAAAATTATGCAGCCAAGAATACTATATCCACTAGGCTGCCGTTGAAAATAGAAGGAGAGATAAAAAGCTTCCAGGACAAACAAAAACTAAAGGAATTTGCAAACACGAAACCAGCCCTCCAAGAAATATTGAAAGGGGTCCTCTAAGCAAAGAGAGAGCCTAAAAGCAGCATAGACCAGAAAGGAACACAGACAATATACAGTAACAGTCACCTTACAGGCAATACAGTGGCACTAAATTCCTATCTTTCAATAGTTACCCTGAATGTAAATGGGTTAAATGCCCCAATCAAAAGACACAGGCTATCAGATTGGATTAAAAAACAAGACGCATTGATATGCTGTTCACAAGAGACTCATTTTAGACCCAAAGACACCCCCAGACTGAAAGTGAGGGGGTGGAAAACAATTTACCACGCTGATGGACACCAAAAGAAAGCTGGGGTGGCAATCCTTATGTCAAACAAATTAGATTTTAAACCAAAGACTGTAATAAGAGATGAGGAAGGACACCATATCCTACTTAAAGGGTCTATCCAACAAGAAGATCTTTCAATTGTAAATATCTATGCCCCTAACATGTGAGAAGCCAATTATATAAGCCAGTTAATAACAAAAGCAAAGAAACACAACGACAACATACAATAATAGTGGGGGACTTTAACACCGTCCACACTGAAATGGACAGGTCATCTAAGCAAAAGATCAACAAGGAAATAAAGACTTTAAATGACACACTGGACCAAATGGACTTCACAGACATATTCAGAACATTCCATCCCAAAGCAACAGAATACACATTCTCTCTGGTGCCCATGGAACATTCTCCGGAATAGATCACATCCTAGGTCACAAATCAGGTCCAACAGGTATCAAAAGATTGGGGTTATTGCCTGCATATCTTCAGAACACAATGCTTTGAAACTAGAACTCAATCACAAGAGGAAAGTCGGAAAGAACTCAAATACATGGAGGCTAAAGAGCATCCTACTAAAGAATGAATGGGTCAACCAGGAAATTAAAGAAGAATTTAAAAAACTAATGGAAACAATGAAAATGAAAACACAACTGTTCAAAATCTTTGGGATACAGCAAAGGCAGTCCTAAGAGGAAAGTATATAACAATACAAGCCTTTCTAAAGAAACAAGAAAGCTCTCCAATACACAACCAGACCAAAAGGAGCTGGAGAAAGAGAGCAAATAAAGCCTACACCCAGCAGGAGAAGAGAAATAATAAAGATCAGAGCAGAAATCAATGAAATAGAAACCAAAAGAACAGTAGAACAGATCAATGAAATTAAGAGCTGGTTCTTTGAAAGAATTAACAAATTGACAAACCCCTGGCCTGACTTATCAAAAAGAAAAAAGAAATGACCAAATATATAAAATCATGAATGAAAGAGAAGAGATCACAACCAACACCAAAGAAATACATTTATAAAACATATTATGAGCAACGATATGTCAGCAATATAAATGGACTAGAATGGACGCATTCCTAGAGATGTATCAACTAACAAAACTGAACCAGGAAGAAATAGAAAACCTGAACAGACCTATAACCACTAAGGAAATTGAAGCAGTCGTCAAAAATCTCCCAAAAAACAAGAACCCAGGGCCAGATGGCTTCCCAGGGGAATTCTACCAAACATTTAAAGAATTAATACCTATTCTTTTGAAACTGTTCCAAAAAATAGAAATGGAAGGAAAACTTCCAAACTCGTTTTATGAGGCCACCATTACCTTGATCCCCAAACCAGACAAAAACCCCATCAAAAAGAATTACAGACCAATATCCTTGATGCACATGGATGCAAAAAGTCTCACCAAAATACTAGCCAATAGGATCCAAGAGTACATTAAAAGGATTATTCACCACGACCAAGTGGGATTTATCCATGGGCCACAAGGTTGGTTCACATCCTCTAATCAATCAACGTGATACATTAACAAAAGAAAGAACAAGAATCATATGATCCTCTCAATAGATGCAGAAAAAGCATTTGATAAAGTACAGCATCCTTTCTTCAACAAAACTCTTCAGAGCATAGGAATAGAGGGTACATACCTCAAGATCATAAAAGCCATCTATGAAAAACCTACAGCGAATATCATTCTCAATGGGGAAAAACTGAGAGCTTTCCCCCTAAGGTCAGAAATGCGGCAGGGATGTCCACTATCACCACTGCTATTCAACATAGTATTAGAAGTCCTAGCCACAGCAATCAAACAACAAAAATAATCAAAGGCATCCAAATCAGCAAAGAAGAAGTCAAACTCTCACTCTTTGCAGATGATATGATACTTTATGTAGAAAACCCAAAAGACTCCACCCCAAAACTGCTAGAACTCATACAGGAATTCAGTAAAGTGGCAGCATATAAAATCAATGCACAGAAATCAGTGGCATTCCTATACACTACCAACAAGACAGAAGAGAGAGAAATGAAAGAGTTGATCCCATTTACAATTGTACCCAAAACCATAAGATACCTAGGAATAAAACTAACCAAAGAGGCAAAGGATCTGTACTCAGAAAACTATAAAATACTCATGAAAGAAATTGAGGAAGACACAAAGAAATGGAGAAAAGTTCCATGCTCATGGATTGAAAGAACAAATATTGTGTGAAGATGTCAATGCTACCTAGAGCAATCTACACATTCAATGCAATCCCCATCAAAATACCATCGATTTTTTTCAAAGAAATGGAACAAATAATCCTAAAATTTGTATGGAACCAGAAAAGAGCCCGAATAGCCAGAGTAATGTTGAAAAAGGAAAGCAAAGCTGGTGTCATCAGAATGCCAGACTTCCAGCTCTATTACAAAGCCGTCATCATCAAGACAGTAAGATACTGGCACATAAACAGACACATAGATCAATGGAACAGAATAGAGAGCCCAGAAATGGACCCTCAACTCTATGGTCAACTAATCTTTGACAAATCAGGAAAGAATGCTCAATGGAAAAAATACAGTCTCTTCAACAATTGGTGTTGGGAAAATTGGACAGCCACATGCAGAAGAATGAAACTGGACCATTTCCTTACACCACACACAAAAATTCCACCAAATGGTGGAAAGACCTCAATGTGAGACAGGAGTCCATCAAAATTCTAAAGGAGAACACAGGCAGCAACTTCTTCAACCTCAGCCACAGCAATTTCTTCCAAGAAACGTCACCAAAGGCAAGGGAAGCAAGGGCAAAATAAACTATTGGGATTTCATCAAGATAAAAAGAAACAGTCAACAAAACCAAAAGACAACCGACAGATAGGAAGAAGATATTTGCAGATGACATATCAGATAAATGGCCAGTATCCAAAATCTATAAAGAACTTATCAAACTCAACACCCCAAGAACAAATAATCCAATCAAGAAATGGGCAGAAGACATGAACAGACATTTTTCCAAAGAAAACATCCAAATGGCCAACAGACATGAAAAAGTGCTCAACATCGCTCGGCATCAGGGAGATCCAAATCAAAACCTCAATGAGATACCACCTCACACCAGTCAGAATGGCTAAAATTAATAAGTCAGGAAACGACAGATGTTGGTGGGGATGCGGAGAAAAGGGAACCCTCCTCCACTGTTGGTGGGAATGCAAACTGGTGCAGCCACTCTGGAAAATGCTATGGAGGTTCCTCAAAAAGTTGAAAAGAGAGCTACCATACTATTTAGCAATTGCACTACTGGGTATTTACCACAAAGATACAAATGTATTGATCCAAAGGGGTACGTGCACCCCAATGTTTATAGCAGCAATGTCCACAATAGCCAAACTGTGGAAAGTGCCAAGATGTCCCTCGGCAGATGAATGGATAAAGAAGAAGTGGTGTATATATATACAATGGAATACTATGCAGCCTTCAAAAGGAATGAAATCTTGCCATTTACAATGATGTGGATGGAACTGGAGGGTGTTATGCTGAGTGAAAAGTCAATCAGAGAAAGACATGTATCATATGACTTCACTGATATGAGGAATTCTTAATCTCAGGAAACAAACTGAGTGTTGCTGGAGTGGTGGGGGGTGGGAGGGATGGGGTGGCTGGGTGATAGACTTTGGGGAGCATATGTGCTATGGTGAGCGCTTTGAATTGTGCAAGACTGTTGAATCACAGATCTGTACCTCTGAAACAAATAATGCAATATACGTTAAGAAAAAAAGAAGAAGAAGAAGATAGCGGGAGGAGAAGAATGAAGGGGTGAAATCGGAGGGGGAGACGAACCATGAGAGACGATGGACTCTGAAAAACAAACTGAGGGTTCTAGAGGGGAGGGGAGTGGGGGGATGTGTTAGCCTGGTGAAGGTTTTTAAAGAGGGCACGTTCTGCGCGGAGCACTGGGTGTTATACACAAACAATGAATCATGGAACACCACATCAAAAACTAATGATGTAATGTATGGTGATTAACATAACAATAAAAAATTTAAAGTTAAAAAAATTGTAAGATATTTAAAGTGTACACCATGATGATTTATGTATATATTGTGAATGGTGAAGTATTTTTGATGAAGATTAAATAAATGGAGTGATCAGTTTTAGTGAATCATCTTTAGCTTCATCTCTGTTTTCACTTGCTTCCACTCTGCCTTTTCATTAAGGTCTATCTGTAGTTAACTCCTGATTCTCATGACTCACAAGTCTTTAGAATTCTCCTGACTCTAAACTATTACTTATAAAAAGTTCCTACCTCCAAAAATTTTACAAAACTAATGTATTTTGTTATTATGCATTTACTCTCAGCTTGATTTTTATTACTATAGCCATATTTTAAATTTATCATATTTTAATGAACTTACTGAATAATGACAGCTCCATATAATTCTCATAGTGTCACAAAGTTTGAGAATTGAGTTGAACGTAGTCCTGCTAGTTATAGTAATCTCAATTTCAGGATATCCATTCTCTTTAAATGGAATAAAGGATCCATATACCTTTGTGACTAATAGGTAATTTGAAGCTAGACACAAAGGTAGATGGGTAATATTTTAGTTACAAAACTTATTTATATTAATGAGTAAAGAAAGAAAAAGGATTGGTTATACTTCTTTTTCAGGAAATGTAGCAATTGGAATTTTAAGAATACATAGAAATACCAATAGAGAATAAAAATTAAATCAATATGTTTGCATTAACTACCAGGGATTTGAAATCTAAAGCAGGTAAGAAAGATTGTATGCAAAAACAATTAATGGCTACTATACAATTTTAGTTTTTGATAAAGCACAATTTATTGTCTGTTTTATATAAAAATGAATTTCCTCTGGAAAAAAGTATCCTCTGGCTTTTTAGAGTACAATATATAAGAGAAACATTTTAATTTTGACTTCCCTTCAATGACAGTGACCCCTCTGCCCTCCCCATTTTATAAATTATTGACAAAGTGCCAGGAAGATTCCAATTGTGCAATAGTTAATTGTCCCCTCTGGTCATTTCTCAACAGCTCTGAAAAGTTCATTGGTTTTAGTTAAAGGCTTTTTCAGAGTTTCAGGTTCCAATATGCTGAGAGTTTGAACAAGTTTGTGTTCTTTAGGTGTCTTTTAAATATAATATTTTGAGGTCATCTTGGCAAAGAATTAAGAGGTTAGATATTTGCTTGCTAAGGAAAACATGAGAACGAAATTAGTATTTTATATGAGATTAAATTTGAAATATATATTTTAAAGCAAAAATGAACTTCAGCTAATTTTAAAATTGGGGAAACGTGAATATTGATGTAAAATTATTAATATAAAATTAATGTTGACAAAACTATTATAGAAAAGATTTAAAGATAGGAATATTTACATAAATATTGTCATCCTAAAAGTATTGTCATACTTTAAAATGTATTTTAGAATTCTTAAACTGGTATCAACATTTTGGCTTTCAAATGTATTATTTCTTTCTATGCCATAAAAAAATGGCTTTTTTCTGTGAAGTGGTTGGATATAAGATAAAAAATTCTTATAGCTTATATTTAAAAGGCTGGTGGAATAGTTCTAATCTCTTTGTAATTTTTTTTGGTTGAGAATTGATAAGTCAAACCAACTCTTTTGACTTAACTTTTAGCTTCCTATTACACTCTGAAATGTGCAAAGTGCATCTCTGCAACTGTGATATTAGCTCTTCATACACAAGTGTTTAATTCAAGTAGGTGGGTGTTTTAGTTCACACATTGGACTCATGTTCTAACATCCATAAGAGAAACACTTGAAGGAACATATATACAGCATGGTCATCCAAATCTATGACTAAACAGAAATGCAATTATTTGTCAGGATCTCATTTCTATATACATCGCTTTTCTTTTGTAGTGCTATTACTAAATTATAGTCTTAGGGGTGTGTGTGTGTGTGTGTGTGTGTGTGCGTGTGTGTTTGTATGTGCAAAAAGATGAGTAGAGAAGATGGAAGTAATTTTTCCCTATTGCTTAATTCCGCAAATTTTATTTATTTTTTTAAAGATTTTATTTATTTTTTAACAGAGTGAGAGACAGCGAGAGAGGGAACACAAGCAGGGAGAGTGGGAGAGGAAGAAGCAGGTTTCCCGCTGAGCAGGGAGCCTGATGTGGCACTCGATCCCAGGACCCTGGGATCATGACCTAAGCCGAAGGCAGAAGCGTAATGACTGGGCCACCCAGGTGCCCTGAAAATTTTATTTTTAAGGATATTATTTTAGTTGTTTATAACAATAAGTTCTCAGAAGCTCTATCAAACATTTTATTATAGTAAGACATATCCAAGAACTATTTGTTTCTCTCAGTATAATATATGCTCTGGGATGTAACTTTTTTTTCTTCTATTTCATTGTCTTTAAAACTTAAAAAAAAATCAACATTTTGTTTTGACTGCCTCTTAAGTTTCTGTTAACTGATAGGTAATTCGTGCAAATGGAAAGGAACACAAATGGGACATCTAGGAAAAAAACGAAAAATTGAAAAGAGGAAAAAATAAGAGGAAAACATATTTGAAAATTTAATAAAATTATATTTCCTTTCAGATGCACAAACTTTTTAAAAGTTGTGTTTCTCAGACATTCTTCCAGGGAGTAGATTTTCAAAGCAATCATTTTTCAGACAAGAGAAAAACAAAGGGGTAAACTTTATACTAAATCAATCCCAAATCAAATAAAAACTCATTTCATTTTATTTTTTGGAACTTTAAATAAGAATGTAAACATATGAAATTATGTTCAGAAAAATCACACAGAGGCACTACTCATAGTCCAGTTAAGAGTTAAAAATAGATGCACTTAGGAAACAAAGGTAATTACCCAGTTTTAATCTAGATCTCAAACTGTCTCTTGAGAAGATTTGCACCACATCAAAATTTTAAAGGCCAGTTTCTTACTATACAGTGCAAAGTTAAACACTGTATACAGTTTATTATTCTTGATTTATCAGATATCTGTGTGCATATATTCATGGCCTATGAAGGGCATTTTTGTATATTATCTTTTCTTGAGCTTTGAATTTGTAATTATTGAAAGCAGATATTTATATTCCTAATATACCCCAGCTTTTCAAAACTTTCCAAAATTATGTTGCAAAGACACATTCATATGTTCATATTTTCAGTAAAAAGCAACTCTTCAATGTTCCATTTATTTGCTAAATTAGGAAGTTTGTACCTGGCTTGTCCCAAACTGTCATAGGTCATCTACATGTCCAGACATTACTCATATCATCACTATAAAATCTGGTGGTTGGAGATTTGTTTCTATGTGTTCTGGTACCCAGAGATCAAAAATAATGATTCTATATTCTTGATATTTTGTCCTCAACAGTTGTGTGATCATAAAGGAAGATGGTCCATAGAGAAGTTGAAATAGAGTACTACACATATCTGCACATTACTGCCTGGACCTTTTTGCACCCTTCTTCTTGTGGCAATAAATACACATTTTCATGTGCACAACAAGCTATTGTGTCAATGAGAACAGCACTCACACTGAACCCAATTAAATATTATTTTGCTTTGCACCTGTTTGTACAATTTTTAATATTGAGGAATTATAACTGTCATTCACAAAAAAATCAAATCACCAGATATTGTTGCTTCATTATTTTGCAAAAAAAAAAAAAAGCGGTGAGGTCATTATTAGCCAGAAAGTAGAAAAAAAAACATAAATCTAACAAATCATTTAATTGTATCTTAAATTACACTGTAGCATTGACTACTATAAAGCAAAGTATCATTACAGTAGAACGGCAATCAATGGCAATATCTGTACTCTAGAAGCAGTAAGGGTATACAAATACATGATAAATTGGAAAAAATAAATGTGAACTCAAAAATGCAGTATTTTTCAATCTCTGTCAACACCAACAGGAGAATTTTTAATCAATGTTATTTTTTTATGTGCAACACTAACCCTAGATATCAATTCTAATGCTATACTCCATTAAAAGAAACTCAGACTCCTTGAAGCTAGTTAATTCCTTGTTTTGAAGTGAAAAAATTACCCTAAATCTGAAATATTTTGTTATAAAACATGAAAGGACTTTGCAAATTTCAGGAGGAAGTATAGAAAGGTGTCAATTAAAGACTGTCCTAATATTCATTTTTTAACAGTCTGAAAATAAAATAATAAAGAGTAATAGTTCTATTATGTTTTATTTTATTTGATAATGACAGTATTTTGTTAATATAATAATTAATTAGAAAAGTTAAATTTTTAAAAGAGCATGCACTCATAATAATCCTCAAGAGAAATGTTAGTATAAACTGTTCACAAAAAGAGTTGTAAGATAAAACAAGTGTAGACATAATAGAAATATGAATTGAGGTGTTCATTTGTATGGGGATTTTATTTCTTCTGTAAATTAAATATATGCTTATAATAAAGCATGTCAATGTAATTACAAGAAAATGGCAATGATAAAAGTATATCATTTAAGGGTGAACCATGGATTGCATAAAAGGAAAGCTAATGTGAAGGTTTTGATGTACAATATTATTGATTTGGCACAATTTAAGTTTAACAATCAACCAGAAATTTAGCATGATGATCAGTAATGTGCATTTAAATAACTGTGATGTGCTCAGGAGGACTTACTTGTGCTTTGAAAATAAATAATTGAAGAGGAGGAAGAAGCAAGATGGCAGAGGAGGAGGGGACCCTACTTCAACTGGTCCCCTGAATTTAGCTGGATAGCTATCAAACCATTTTGAACACCCACGAAAACAACCTGAGATGTAAGAATATATATCTGATCTCTAAAAGCAGAAAGGAGACTGCTTTTCGCAAGGTAGGATGTGCAGAGTCATGAATCTATGGGAAGATATCAGAAGATAAACAGAATAGGGAGGGAGCCTACATAAGCTGGCTCCTGGAAAGTGATATAACACCAGAGGGCAAAATTGGAACCCTTAGAAATCTGCTCTAGTGAGAGACATCCCTCTTTGAAAGGGCTCTGAAAATGAAAAGGCAGAATTCTAGGTGGGGCATTGTGCTCTTGGAATCTGAGGAGTCACAGAGCCAACAGGGGTGTCTGAACCAGTAGAGTGCCCGAGCAGTGGAGCCTGGAAGCAAGATATAGTCAGCAAGTCCAGGAGGGCACTCTCAGCTCAGGTTGCCATAAATCTTGAGCCAGTCTGGTTGGTAATCAACCTTTTCCTGAGCAGCCTATAAAAGACTGGAACCTGGGGTGAAACAGCTGCCCCCAGGACTGGGCAAAAGTTTGCAGCGTGGTAACGGCCTGGAAAGGACATTTGGGTGTCACCCAGACATGATCCAGGAGCTTTGGGTAGGAGCACAAGCCCACAGCCACTTGTGGTTTTAGAGTTACAAAGGGCAGTGGCACGCCTGGGCCCCTGGGACTGTCTCAGATTTGCAGTGGGCATGCACTGTGGGACACTGTGGTTTTTTGGCCCATACAGAAGTGGAGACTCTTTGTACTGGAGGGTTTATTAAAGAGGGAAGACTGTAAATTTTCTGCTCTGGGCCAGAAGTTTGGGCACAGCCATTTTTGCTCTGATCCACTAAAGAGGCCAGGAAAGTGTCCAGGGAAAAAAAGCCACACAGAAGACCAGGTACACGGAGCCCATCCCCCTGACAGGGGATGGGGCAACTCTGCCCAGGCAGGGTTACCTGAGAAACAACACAGCTGGCCTCTACCCCCAGAAGACAGACTAGAAGAATAGGTGTACAACAATCTTATAGATCCCTCAAAACTGTAAAATAGCAAAGCCAGAAGAAAATAGTATATGGAGCTCCAGGTGTTGCCTCATGACTCATTTACTTTTCAGATAATATTCTCCTTTTCTTTTTTTTCTTATGCTTTCTCTCTCTTTTTTTCTTTTTACCTTCATCCCATTTCAACTAGATGCTTATTGTACCAACTTATATTTCACAGTTGCTTTTTATTTTATTTTAGATTTTTCAAGGATCTATCTTGCTTGGGTCATGGTTGATATTTTGGACTCTGTTCATTCACTCACCCATCGTTCTTTGGGCATAATGACTAGAAGGAGGAACTCACAGAACAAAGGACCAGAGGCAGTGTTCTCTGCCACAGAGCTAATCGATATGGGTATAAGACGACAGAGATAGAATTCAGGATATCAATCATAAAGTTAATACCTAGGCTTTAAAAAGAGCATTAGTGACAATATAGAATCTCTAAGACCAGAAATGAGAGCTAATCAGGCTGAACTTAAAATGCTATGAATGAAAAACAAATGCTATGAATGAGAGGCAGTCTAAACTGGATACTCTAACAGCTAGGGTCAATGAGGCAGAAGAGAGAATGTGATCTAGAAGACAAGCTGATGGAAAGGAAGGAAGTTGAGGAAAACAGAGATAGACAACTAAAGCCCATGATAAAGGGCTTGGGGGGGGAAGGGAGCAAGATGGTGGGGGAGTAGGAGACCTGGATTTCGTCTGGTCTCAGGAATTCAGCTGGATAAGAATCAAAACATTCTGAACACCTACGATCTCAACAAGAGATCGAAGAAAAGAATAGCAACAACTCTCTGAACAGAAAAGAGACCACTTTCTGGAAGGTAGGACGTGCGGAGAAGTGAATCTGAGGCAATATTCAGAGGATAGATGGCGGGGGAGGGGACCTCCGTCAGCCAGTTCTGGCAAGTGATAGAGCCGCGGGGCACAAAATCAGAACTTTTAAAAGTCGGCTCCGCTGAGGGACATAGCACCAGTGGCTAAGCTGGGGGTGGAACCCTCGCAGCACAGTGTGGTCTCAGGACCCTCAGGGTCACAGAAAGACCAGGTGTGCCTGAGTGCAGCAGAGGTCCAGGGAATCAGAGCAGGGAAGCCAGCAGAAGAGACGGAGCCGAGACGCAGGCTCTCAGCTCGGGGTTGCCATAAACTGTGATCGGTGACAGTTGGGCCACTGCTCCTCCAGCAGGGACCCAACAAGCGGCAGATCCGGAGAGACTCCCCTTCCTCCCCTGGGGAGGAGTGGCACGAGAGTGCACCACAGGGACCTCTTGGGTTTGGAGACTCCACACTGAGTCAGGTGGCAGAGATAGAAACGTTCGGTCACAGGCCAGGTGAGCACGGAGTGCGGCCGGAGACTGGGGAGATGGGAGTGACTGCTTTTCTCTGGGGGTGCACTGAGGAGAGGGGCCCTGACTTCTCGGCTCCTCCGGGGTGGAGATTGGGAGGCCACCATTTTCAATCTCATCCTCCAAAGCTGTACGGAAAACTTACAGGGAACAAAAGCTCCCAAGAGCAAACCCAAGCAGATTGTTTAGCCCGGCCCAGCAAGGGCGGGGCAATTCCACCTCAGGCAAAGACATTTGGGAACCACGGCAACAGGCCCCTCCCCCAGAAGATCAGCACGGACAGCCACCCAAGACGAAGTTTACCGATCAATGAGAACAGGAGAACTCCAGCGCTAGGGGAATACTGCACATAGAATCCATGGCTTTTTTACCATGATTCATTAGGCGTTCAAAGCTAATTTTTTTTGAATTTTTCTTTTTCCATTTTTCAAACAACATCTTATCAATCCCTTTTTTTAATTTATTTTTCATTTTTTAGAGTCATATTCTATCCCTTCATAGTAATTATCCTTATTTTTGGCATATATATATATAAGTTGTTCTCGCTTTAAAATTTTGAGATACAGTTTCTTCTAACATATCAAAATATACCCTAAATCTCTAGTGTATGGCTTTGTTCTACTCTCCTGCCTGATCACATTCTCTCCCCTTTTTTTTCTTTCCTTCTTTTTTTAATCCTCTTTTTTCTTTCTTCAAACACCTTATCAATTCCGTTTTGAATATTTTTTATAATTTTCAACTTTACAGTCATATTCCATCCGTACATTGTATCAACCCTTATTTTATACATATTTAACTCTTTCTTTCCTTAAAATTTTAGGAGGCACTTTCTTCTAACAGACCAAAATACACTTAATCTAGTGTGTGGCACTGATCTATAAACCAGCCTGATCATATTTGATCATATTCTGTTTTTTTTTGTTTTGTTTCCTTTTGTTCTGTTTTTGTTTGTTTTTATAATTTTCTTTTTCTTTTTTTTCTTCTTTTTTCTTACTATCCCTTTCTTTTCCCCTGGTTTCAGGTCTTTTCTGATTTGTTTAGAATATCTCTTCTGGGGACACTATTACCTTATTAGCATTTTGTGCTCTCATTCATTTATTCTTCCCTGGACAAAATGACAAGAAGAAAAAGATCACCTCAACAAAAAGAACAAGAGGTACTACCGTCTGCCAGTGACCTACTCAATATGGACATTAGTGAGATGTCGGACCTAGAGTTCAGAATCATGATTTTAAAGATAATAGCTGCACTTGAAAAAGGCATGGAAGTTATTAGAGAAACCTTTCTGGAGAAAAAAAAAGAACTAAAATCTAACAAAGTCGAAATCAAAAAGGATGTTAATGAGGTGCAATCAAAAATGGGGGCACTAACTGCTAGGATAAATGAGGCAGAAGAGAGAATCAGCGATATAGAAGACCAAATGATGGAAAATAAAGAAGCTGAGAAAAAGAGAGATAAACAACTACTGGATCACGAGGGCAGAATTCGAGAGAAAAGCGATACCATAAGACAAAACAACATTAGAATAATTGGGATCCCAGAAGAAGAAGAGAGAGAGAGAGGGGCAGAAGGTATATTGGAGCAAAGTATAACTGAGAAGTTCCCTAAGGTGGGGAAGGAAACAGGCATCAAAATCCAAGAGCACAGAGAACCCCTCTCAAAATCAATAAAAATAAATCAACACCCCGACATCTAATAGTAAAACTTACGAGTCTCAGAGAAAAAGAGAAAATCCTGAAAGCAGCTCGGGAGAAGAGATATGTACCCTAGAATGGTAGAAACATTAGATTGGCAACAGACCTATCCACAGAGACCTGGCAGGCCAAAGGACTGGCATGATATATACAGAGCACTAAATGAGAAAAATATGCAGCCAAGAATACTATATCCAGCTAGGCTCTCATTGAAAACTGAAGGAGAGCTAAAAAGCTTACAGGACAAACAAAAATTAAGGAATTTGCAAATACGAAACCAGCCTTACAAGAAATCCTGAAAGGGGTCCTCTAAGCAAAGAGAGCGCCTAAAAGCACCATAGAGAAGAGAGGAACAGAGACAATATACAGTAACAGTCACCTTACAGGCAATACAGTGGCACTAAATTCTTATCTTTCAATAGTTACCCTGAACGTAAATGTGCTAAAGACCCCGATCAAAAGACACAGGCTATCAGATTGGATTAAAAAACAAGCCCCGTCAATATGCTGTCTGCAAGAGACTCAGTTTAGATCCAAAGACACCCCCACATTGAATGTGAGGGGGTGGAAAACCCATGCTAACGGACACCAAAAGAAAGCTGGGGTGGCAATCCTTATATCAGACAAATTAGATTTTAATTCAAAGACTGTAATAAGAGATGAGGAAGGACATTATATCCTACTTAAAGGCTCTATCCAACAAGAAGATCTAACCATTGTAAATATCTATGCCCCTAACATGGGAGCAGCCAATTATATAAGGCAATTAATAACAAAAGCGAAGAAACACGTAAACAACAATACAATAATAGTGGGAGACTTTAACACCCCCCAACTGAAATGGACAGATCATCTAAGCAAAAGATCAACAAGGAAATAAA